>NC_091440.1:114716731-114878614 GCF_964237555.1 Oryctolagus cuniculus
TACATGGAGGGTGTGGATACATACAACTCAGGACCCTAGCAGCTGAGAGCCTCAGCACTAGCTTTGGAGTAGAGATTAAGCTGCAGGAACAGCCTGGTGTGAGGCCGGCTTGGAGCTCTGTGGGGGTCAGTGTATCTGCCAACCTAGAGAAAAAAAAAGGCAGGTGCACGTTTCTCTCTCCCAACCACCTGGTCCTTGGGTCCTGTAACTAACCAAGAGAGGGCAGGTGCCATTTTGGATACACATAACAGCTATGCCAGCTCATGTCAGCATGCTCAGCAACCAGCCTAGCAGAGAAGAATTAGTCTGGCTGGTAGAATTGACAGGGGATTGGGAGCTGGTGGCTGTGGGAGCCTTGTGTTTTGCAACTATGAAAACACTGTGGCAGGGTGGGAAGGTGCAGGGTGTGGCTGGCTCCACATGCTCTGGCTCTCTGATCCCTTGGTGAGGTTCATTGCTGCAGGATCTGTGTTCACATTAAGGACTGCACTGACCATTTGTGTGATTCTTACGGCAGTGTGGATGAAAATTGTACCCATTGGAGCTAGTGCCCAGGCATTGGTCTCCTTTGAGGAGATGAGGTCAGTGTGAGAATACACCAAAGGAGCAGAACAAACCTCTTCTCTGATGAAAAGAGAGAGAGAGAGAGAGAGAGAGAGAGAGAGAGAGAGAGAGAGATTTACCATACCCAACTTGGGAGTCACATTGGACACTCCCCTCACCCTGGAGCACTGAGAAGAGCTCCTTAACTACACCCAGTACATGTGTCTGGGTAGTTGCTGAAAAAGCTGACACTCCACTAAACCACAGAGGCATAGTTCAAAGATAAAAGCCATCACAGGGAAAAAATATCACCACAAATGCCTAATAATAAACACAGCAATTCAAGAAACAGTAAGGAAAACAACCTGATGACTGCAAAAGAATTGAAGATGAAGAGACTGAACAAATACCAGAAACAGAACTCAAAAAATTGATGATGGGATTATTTAGAAGTACTTAGAAACAAATTAATGAGCTAAAGAAATCTGTACATTATATAAATGAAAACTTTTCCCATGAAATTGAGATTTTTAAAGAGAAATAAAAATGAAATATTGTGAAAGAATACTTCTATAGCATAAAAAATATGGTGGAAAGACTTGAGAGCAGACTCAGTGAGTCAGAAGAATGAATATCCAGGTTAGAAGACAATCTCTGGAAATCTTGCACTCAGACCAAAAAACAGAACAAGAAATTGGAAAACTAAAAAACTTGTCAGAGGTTTATGGGATACTATCAAATGACCCAACATATGGGTCCTATTAGTTTCTGAAGGCACGGAAAGAGTGAATGGATTAGAAGGCCTTTTTAGTGAAATAATTACAGAAAACTTCCCTAATTTGGAGAAAGAAAGGGACGTCAAAGTATAGGAAGCATGTAGAACTCCTTATAGACATGACCAGAAAATATCTTCACCATCATACATTGTAGTCAAACTTGCCACAGTAAAACAAAAAGAAAAGATTCTAAAATGTGCATGAGAGAAATGCCATGTCATTTTCAGATGACCTCCAATTAGACTCACAGCTGATTCCTCATCAGAAACCCTAGCGCCTAGGAAAGAATGGTGAGATAGAAAAAAAAAAAAACTGTCAACTCAGAATACTGTACCCTGCAAAGCTCTCATTTATGAATGAAGGTGAAATAAAGACCTTCCATAATAAGCAGACATTAAAGAATGTCACCAGTCGTTCAGCCTTACAAAAGACATGGTTAAGAATGTGCTACACACAGAAACACAGAAGCAAGGTCATCACAATGAAGGAAGATAAAGGCAGAAAATCTCATAGTAAAAGTACAAAAGAAATCCAAAGTAAACAATAAGAACATTTATGGAAAAAATGGCAGGGCCAATCATGACTTATCAATAGTCACCTTGAATGTAAATGGCTTCAACTCTCCAGTTAAAAGATACAGACTGGCTGAATGGATTAAAAAACAAGACCCATGTATTTACTGCCTATAAGAAACACATTTCACCAACAAAGATACTTGCAGACTGAAAGCGAAAGGACGGAAAAGATATTCCATGTGACCAAAAACCAAAAAATAACTGGTGTAGGGGCTGGTGCTGTGGCTCATTTGGCTAATCCTCCACCTCTGGTGCCAGCATCCCATATGGCTGCTGGTTCTAGTCCTGGTTGCTCCTCTTCCAGTCCAGCTCTCTGTTGTGGCCTGGGAGAGCAGTGGAGCATGGCCCAAGTGCTTGGGCCCTGACACCCGCATGGGAGACCAGGAAGAAGCACCTGGCTCCTGGCTTCGGATTGGCACAGCGCCAGCTGGATCAGCACAGCGCTGGCCAGATCAGCGCAGCACTGGCCATAGTGGCCATTTGGGAAGTGAACCAACAGAAAGGAAGACCTTTCTCACTGTCTCTCTCTCACTATCTATAATTCTACCTGTCAAATAAATTTAAAAATGAGCTGGTGTAGCCATCCTAATATTAGACAAGATAGACTTTAGCACAAACACTGTTAAAACAGACAAAGAAATACGTGTCTATTGTAAACATATATGCACCTAATTACAGGTCCCTTGATGTTTAAAAGAAATGTTAATGGACCTACAGGGAGACATAGATTCCAACACAATAGTAATGGGGGACCTCAGTACTTCACTTTCAGCAACGGACAGATCAACCAGACAGAAAATCAGCAAGGAAACAATAGAGTTAATTGACACTATAGACCAAATGGACCTAACAAACTTATCATCCTACAAATGCAGAATACATATTCTCACCATTTACGGAACTTTCTCTAGAACAGACCACATGCTAGACTATAAAGCAAGTCTCAGAAAACTCAAAAAAATTGAATACATACCATGCATCTTTTATCTGACAACAGTGAAATGAAGCTGGAAGCCAACAACTCAAGAATCTGCAGAACATATGTAATCACATGGAGACTGAAAATATGATCCTGAATGAACAGTGGAGTCATTGAAGAAATCAAAACAGAAATGAAAAAAATTTCTGGAAACAAATGAAGATTACAATAAACACATCAAAACTTATGGGATACAGCAAGACCAGTGTTAAGAGGTAGTTTATAGCAATTGGTGCCTAATCAATAAATTGGAAAAGTGCCAAATAAATGAGCTCTCAATGCATCTCAAGGACCTAGAGGCTGGCGTCATGGCTCACTTGGCTAATCCTCTGCCAAGAACCCCAGTTTCTAGTCCCAGTTGGGGTGCTGGATTCTGTCCCAGTTGCTACTCTTCCAGTCCAGCTCTCTTCTGTGGCCCAGAAAGGCAGTGGAGGATGGCCCAAGTGCCTGGGCCCTGCACCCATGTGGGAGACCAGGAGGAACCACCTAGCTCCTGGCTTCGGATTGGCACAGCATGCCGGCTGCAATGCACTGGATATAGCAGTGATTTGGGGGGGTGAACCAACAAAAAGGAAGACCTTTCTCTCTGTCTCTCTTTCTCACTGTCTAACTCTGCCTATCAAAAAAAAAAAAAAAAAAAACCTAGAAAAAAAAAAAAAAACCAGCAAACCAAACTCAAAACCAGGAGAAAAGAAATAATTACAATTAAAAAAGAAACAAACAAAATTGCATTAAAAAAAGTAAAAGAGATCAGCAAAATGAAAAGCTGACTTCTGAAAAAAATTAAAGAAAATTGACAAACGATTGACCCAAGTAACAAAAAAGAGGGAGAAGACCCAAATCAATAAAATTAAAGATGAAAAGGAAATGTAACAATAGATACCACAGAAATAAAAAGAATCATCAGTATTTACTACAAAGTGCTATATGCCACCAAATCAGGAAACCTAGAAGAAATGGATAGATTTCTGGGCAGATACAAACTACCTAAATTAAGCCATGAATACATAGAAAACTTAAACAGACAAATAACCAAGATGGAAATGGAATCAGTGATAAAGACCTTCCCATTAAAGCAAAGCCCAGGATCAGATGGCTTCATTGCTGAATTCTACCATATATTTAAAGAAGAACTAATTCCAATTCATTTCAAGCCATTCAAAACATTTGAAATGGAGGGAATCCTCCCAAATTCCTTCTATGAAGTCAGAATCACCATAATTCCTAGACCTGAAGAAATGTAACAGAGAACTACAGACCAATTTCTCTGATGAACATAGACACATAAATTCTCAACAAAATATTAGCCAATTGAACCCAAGAGCACATCAGAAAGATCATTCACCCATACCAAATGGGATAATATGCAGAGATGGTTCAACAGATACAAATCAATCAATGTTATACATCATATTAACAAATTGAAGAACAAAAAAAATATGATTATCTCAAAATATGCAGAGAAAGCATTTTTTAAAGTACAACTCCCTTTCATGTTGAAAACTTTTAGCAAATTATGGATAGAAAGAACATTATTCAACACAATCAAGGCAATTTATGACAAACTCATAGCCAGCATCCTCTTGAATTGGGAAAAGTTGGAAGCATTCCCACTGAGATACAGAACCAGACAAGGATGCCCACTGTCACCATTGCTATTCAATATAGTCCTGGAAGTTAAAGCCAGAGACATTAGGCAAGAAAAAGAAATCAAAGAGATACAAATTTGGAAGGAGGAAGTCAAACTATCCCTATTCGCCGATGACATGATTCTATACATAGAAGATCAAAAAGACTTCAATAAGAAACTATTGGAACTCATAAGAATTTAGTAAAGTGAAGCATATACAATCACAGACAAAAATCAATAGCCTTTGTATACACAGACAACGCCATGGCTGCGAAAGAACTTTCAAGATCAATCCCATTCATAATAACCACACAAAAAATCAAATACCTTGGAATAAATTTAACCAAGGATGTCTAAGATCTATATGATGAGAATCACAAAACATTAAAAAAATAGAAGAATGCACAAAGGAAATGGAAGAATCTTCCATGTTTATGGATTGGAGGATCAATATCATCAAAATATACATACCACCAAAAGCAATTTACAGATTCAGTGTAATACCAATCAAAATACCAAGGACATTCTTCTGAGATATAGAAAAAATAATGCTGAAATTTACATGGAAACACAGGAGACGCTGAAGAGCTAAGGCAAGCATATACAACAATAGCAAAAAAAGCCAGAGGCATCACAATGACAGATTTCAAGACATACTACAGAGCAATTATAATTAAAACAGCCTGTTACTGGTAGAAAAACAGATGGATAAACCAACTGAGCAGAATAGAAATGCCAGAAATTAACCCACACAGCTATAACCAGCTTATCTTTGACAAAGAAGCTAAAATCAATACCTGAGCAAATATAGCCTCGTCAATAAATGGTGCTAGGAAAACTGGACCTAAATCTCTGAACTGATACCATAAGAATATTAGAAAACATGGGTGAAACCCTGCAAGACATTGGCGTAGGCAAAGAGTTCTTGGAAAAGATCCCAGAGGCACAGGCAATCAACACCAAAATTGACAAATGGGATTACATCAAATTGAGAAGCTTCTGCACTGCAAAAGAAATACTCAGGAAAGTGAAGAAGTTACTGACAGAATGGAAGAAATTATTTGCAAACTATGCAACTGATAAAGGATTAATAACCAGAATATATAAAGAGATCAAGAAACTCAATAAAAACAAAACAAACAACCCAGTTAAGAAATGGGCAAAGGACTTAAACTGATATTTTTCAAAACAGGAAATCTAAATGGCCAACAGACACATGAAAAAATGTTCAGGATCACTTGCTGTCAGCTTCCCTGAAATAAACTATCACAATAACATATAAACTTGACATAAAATGTATTTCATTATTCTAGGATGCATTAAAGTCATTATATTCAGTCTGTACACATACACACGCATATATAAGGAATAATTTACAAGTGAAGATAAAATAGAATATTAACTAAGTTTTCTCTCTGGAATCAAATTATAAACTTTACTTTCCCTTACTATCATTGGACAGTTTAGCATTATAAGTATATACATTATATATATATATAATATATATATATATAATATATATATATATAGCATTATAAGTATATACACTTCACTTGCACACACACTTCCATTAATGTATGTATGCAATGCAAATATAGATGTAGATACACAAATATACATACTTTGCATCACTTTATTTGAATCTAGAATACTTTTATTTTATTAACAAAAATGAATATTTCTAACATGTATATGCACTGCTTTGAACCATTTTCAAATGCTAATTCATTAAATCATGATCACAGTTAAAAGGTATCTGTTGTAATTATTTTTATCATGTGATACTTTATTTTTCTCATGTTTATGCAATGTTGCTCCAAAGGGAACAGATTCAATGTAGATACAATCCACAAATATGATATTCTCTTCTTCCCTTCTTCTTCCTGTTTTTTCTCTGTTTATCTCTCTCACTCTCTTTTTCAGTTTTTGAAATAACGTATTTTTTTGACAGGCAGAGTGGATAGTGAGAGAGAGAGACAGAGAGAGAAAGGTCTTCCTTTTGCCGTTGGTTCACCCTCCAATGGCAGCCGCGGCCGGCACGCTGCAGCCGGCGCACCACGCTGATCCGAAAGCAGGAGCCAGGTGCTTCTACTGGTCTCCCATGGGGTGCAGGGCCCAAGAACTTGGGCCATCCTCCACTGCACTCCCAGGCCACGGCAGAGAGCTGGCCTGGAAGAGGGGCAACCGGGACAGAATCCAGCGCCCTACCGGGACTAGAACCCAGTGTGCAGGTGCCGCAGGTGGAGGATTAGCCTATTGAGCCACAGTGCCGGCTGAAATAACATATTTTTAATTTACATTATAATCAAGGGATTTATGCTCCACCAAATAAAGATTTCAACAAGTGAAATGGAAGAAGACATTAGTTCAGTGGGGATATTAGCAAGGGATATAAATAATAATCAAATGGAAAGTTGAACATTTCACCAATGTACAGTATTTTAAAGTAATCACAAGTCATTAACAACAGTAATATAACATACTTTTTTAAAAAATATTTATTTATATATTTGAAAGTCAGAGTTACACAGAGAAAGGAGAAGCAGAGAGATAGAGAGGTCTTCCATCCAATGGTTCACTCCCTAATTGGCTGCAATGGCCAGAGCTGTGCCGATCTGAAGCTAGGAGCCAGGAGCTTCTTCTGGGTCTCCCTCACAGGTGCAGGGACCTGTGGACTTGGGCCATCTTCCACTGCTTTCCCAGGCCATAGCAGAGAGCTGGATCAGAAGTGGAGCAGCCGAGTCTCAAACCAGCGCCCATATGGTATGCCGGAGCTTCAGGCCAGGGCGTTAACCCTCTGTGCCACAGTGCCCGCCCCAACATTCTTAACCATTAACTTGATAAAGTTATAAAACCAAGATTGACAAAACTATATTGGCAGCAATACTGATACACACACGTTTTTCAAATTTTTTGTTTGATTTTAGCTCCCATATATAAAGGAGAATATGCAGTATTTGTCTTTCTATGTCTAGCTTGGTTCACTCAATACAATGTCCTTAAGGTATATCTATTTTGCTGCAAATGACAGGATTTCATTCTTTTCTATGGTATTCCACTTTGTGTAAAAACCACATTTTCTTTTACCCATTCAACTGTTGATGGACACCTTGGTTGATTGCCTATTGCAGCTACTGTGAACAGTTCTGCTATAAATATGGTGGTACAGGTATCTCTTTGATACACTATATTCATGTCTTTTGGGTATATACACAGTAATGAGGTTGCTGGATCAAGTGGCAAGACTATTTCTAGTTTTTAAGTGTATCTCTGTACTGTTTTCTACACTGATTGCATTAATTTTCATTCCCATCAACAGTGTCTAAGAGTTCTCCTAGCTCCATATCCTCCCCATCATTTGTTACTCTGTGTTTTGGATTTTAGCCATTCTGACAGGGGTGAGGTGGTATCTCATTGTGATTTTGATTTGCATTTACCTGATGGCTAGTGATGTCAAGCATTTTTTTCCTATATTTGTTGACCATTTATAGTTCTTCTGTCTAAAAATGTCTATTGAATTTCTTTGTCTATTTCATAACTGGATTGGTGGCTTTTTGTTGTCGAGGTTTTAAGTTGCTGATATATTTGGGATATGAATACTAGGTAGATAGGTTGCTTGCAAGTATTATTTTTTCCCATTCTCTTGGATGTCTTGTCACACTATTGATCATTTTCTTTGCTGTGCAGAAGCTTCTGAGTTCTATATATTCCCACTTGTTTGATTTTTGTTCTGTTGCTCATATTTTGGGGGTTTTATCCAAGAAATCATCACCTACATTGATGTATTAGAGTGTTTTCCTCTAGTGATTCATAGTCCCAGGTCTTAAATTTAAGTCTGATCCACCATGAGCTAATTTTTTTGTATGGTGAGAAGTATGGATCTAATTTCATTTTTCGATAAATATACATCCAGTTTTGCCAGTATTATTTATTGAAGAGATTTATTTCAATTGCATGTTTTGAGCATTTTATTAAAAATCGATTGGATATATGCACACATGGATAACTTTTGGTCTCTCTATTCCATTGATCTGTGTTAGTTTTTATGAGAGTACCACATTGTTTTAATTACTGTAGTTTTTGTAGTATGCTTTGAAGTTGGCTATTGTGATGCCTCCAGCTTGATTTTTTTTTTTTTTTGCTCAGAATCACTTTGGCTATTTGTGGTTTCATATAATTTTTTTACTATTATTTTTTCTAATTTTGCAAAGAATGTCATTGGTAACACATTTTGGTATTCTTGGATGCATTAATGTCAAAGTTTTTGCCAAAAATGTATTGCAAAGTAGAAGAACTATTACATTGTGTATGTACACACACATATAATAAGTGATACTTTACAAATGAAAATAAAATTGAATATTAACTAAATATTCTCTCTGGCATCAAACTGTAAATGACATTTTTCTCTTATTGCTATTGAACAATTGGTCATTACAAATACACACACATTATCTGCACACATCCACTCACATATGTATGCAATGCAAATATATATGTAGATACACAAATATATACACTTTGCCAATTTTAAAATATATTTTAGTACATTAAACCAAGTTGGAAGTTAAAATAAAAATCTGATATTTAATTGTACAAATAAATTAGAATAGAAAGTTATTAGCATACATAGCAAGGAGACAGAACAGGAAAATGTGTTTCTAATCCAAATAATGCTTTTCTGTTTTTTTTCTGAAATGTCAAAATTTATTTTCTTTAGTGTTTTCCTCCTCCATCTCCACTCTTTCTCTTATGCAGCAATTACAAAGAGTAATCAAATGTGTACTTATTTATATCACTTTTTTTTAGTAGCCTGGTAAGTAGTATAAGATTTAAAAAAATAAATAAAATCACATAGATGGTTGCTTTAAAATCTGAGCATTAAAATATCACTTGGGGATTCAGGAAACAAGGCCAATGCAATCTGATGGTTACTATCTAACCCTTTCCCTAATCTTTTAAGGGCTGAAGAAAATGCATATGTGGAAAAAGTTATTAAGAAAAATAGCTAGGATAGATAGGATTTTAAGGCATTTGTAAGGAGCTAAAATGCAATGAATTGTGTATTATAGGCAATGTTTGGAAAGCCTTCTGCATTATTTAAAGCTGTCATGAAACGTTTTCCAACAGCCCAATTTCAACATTTTAAGTCATAAAGCTGAAAGAATAATTAAGAAGATTCTGGTTGGTTTTCAATTTATGAATGCTTGCAAATGCAAAGTGTATCATGGATAGTCCTTCTAAGATGCTTTTAAAGGGAGAAATGATAAAAACAGAGAAAACATCTGATACATTCAGGACTGGTCCAGACTGGGAAGTGTAGGCTTTGCCTTTCTTCACTTTCCAGCTTCACACTTTGTGACTTTCCTCCAAGTTTTCTTCTTCCTTTGCTTTCCCTTGACCGTGCTCAGCCAATGTTTGAAATGCCGCCATGTTCATCCTGCCTGGGGGGTACCTCATGTCCACAAATAATATTCTTTTATTTGAGAGTTGAGAAGGTAAGCCACACACACACACACACACAGAGAGAGAGAGAGAGAGAGAGAGAGAGAGAGAGAGAGATATGGGAGATACCCTTAATGCCTGCAATAACCAAGGTTGGGCAAGGCCAAAGCTATGAGTCAAAAATTCCTTCTAGGTCTTCCATGCAAGTGTGCAGGGACCACCTGCCATCACCTGCTGCCTCCCAGTGTGTGTATTAGCAGGAAGCTGGGCTAATCCTCCGCCTGTGGTGCCAGCACCAGGGGTTCTAGTCCCAGTTGGGGCGCCAGATTCTGTCCTGATTGCTCGTCTTCCAGTCCAGCTCTCTGCTGTGGCCCCGGGAAGGCAGTGGAGGATGGCCCAAGTGCTTGGGCCCTGCACCCTCGTGGGAGACCAGGAGGAAGCTGTAGCGGCCATTTAGGGGGTGAACCAACGGAAGGAAGACCTTTCTGTCTCTCTCTCTCTCTCTCTCACTGTCTAACTCTGCCTGTCAAAAAAATCTTAAAACAAAAGTAAGCTGGGTAAGAAGCAGAGGAGCTGCTTAACTAGTTACTGGGATAGGGGATGCAGCTGGCCAAGCATTAACTTAATACCATGTGCCAAATGCCCACCCTCTACTATTTTTTTCTTTAAGCACTGCAGTCTTTATCCTATATCCTTTTAAAACCTTCATTTAATGAAATCTATCAGTAAAAAAATTCAAGATAATGTGAGAGTCTGAATCTATTTGCAATTTGCCTAAACAAAAAAAAATACTTAACACTAGCATTTCAGGAATAGGGACCACTGAATGGGTAACTATGATTATCCTCAAGTTTTTATTGGTACTGATTTTTCATTTTCTTTTGGTTATTTTGCATTAATAGATAATACTTATACAGGTTTATGGGATAGAGTACAATATTTCAACACAATACGACCTGATTAATTTAGGTAGTCAGCATTTCCTTTTCCTCATCTGTTCTTTATATTTGGAGCCTTCCAGCTCCTCTCTTCTAGTTCCTTATATGGCACATAAAACGCTATTGTGATCTGTATCCATTTATGCATCAAAGGGCATCTTGGTTTTATTCTGTATCTTGGCTATCAAGAATGATATTGCAGTAATTTTGGAGTGCAGGTATCTTTGATATGCTGATTTTGTTTTTTTGGATATATTATTTTAAGTGTGATAACTATCACATGGTAGATCTATTTTTAGCTTTCTAAGGAATTGCCTTGCTATTCTCTGTAGTTCATGTATTAACTTACATTTCCAACAATAGGATATGAGGGCTCCCTTTTCTTTACATCCTCACTGGTATTTGTTATTTATTTTCTTTTTCATAATTGCCATTCTAACTGAGGTAAGGTGAAATCTCACTGTGGTTTTGATTTCACTTCTCTGATAACTGAGGCTGGGGGGTCTGTGGGCCCCTTTGATAACTAATGGGGCTGGGGGTCTGTGAGCCCCTCAGACACAGGTAGAATGTCCTTCACAAGCAGGCTGCCAGCTGTGGTTGGAAAGCTCATCTCCAGTCTGGCCAGCATCTCCCCCACCAATAGCTTATTGTGCTGCATGTGTGACCTTGTAGTTTTAAATCACACCTTCATGGTGGTTGCAATGTTTCACCCACAGCCAGCAGAGGAGGGGGCTGAGCCCCTAAGGAGATGGGCTGTCTTCAGGAGAGCCCCAAACCCCACCTTGCAATCTCTGTTAGTTCCAAGTCAAGCAACATACAGTATGTAAAACCTTCTTCCAATGGGCACCCAATAGAATGTCTTAAAAACCCTGAACACTTCCTGAAAGCCACTGTTCCGTTCCAGCACTCTGCCTGCTCTCCTCTTGGACCAGATGCTTTTCTGTCAAGTAAAAGTTTCTGCCTCCTTGTAAATTGCTTCCTGGATTTTTATTTCTATACTAAGCTGAGGAAAAGGACATATGAAACTTGCTCTGGCAACCACCCCCTACACCTCCATGACCCTTAACAACTAATGATATCGAGATTTTTTTCCATGTATTTGTTGACCATTTGTATTTCTTCTGAGAAATCTCTATTCAGATGATTTGCTCATTTTAAAACCTGGATCACTGTTTTTGTTTTTGAGTCTTTCCTTCTATATTTTAGATACTGATCCTGTGTCAGATGCATAATTTGCAAATATCTTCTCTTTGTTGATTGTTTCCTTTGCTGTGCAGAAGCTTCTCAACTTGATATAATCCCATTTGTCAAATTTAACTTTTGTTGTCTGTGATTTTGGGGTCCTATTAAACAAACCATTGCCTATTCTGGGGTGTGTGTGTGTGTTTAAGATTTATTCTATTTATTTGAGAGACAGAGCTACAGAGAGAGGTAGAGACAAAGAGAGAGGTCTTCCATCTGCTGGTTCAGCCCCCAGATGGCCGCAATGGCCGGAGCTGTGCCGATTCGAAGCCAGGAGCTTCTTCTTGGTCTCCCATGTGGGTGCAGGGGCCCAAGGACTTGGGCCATCTTTCACTGCTACCCCAGGCCATAGCAGAAAGCTGGATCGGAAGAGGAGCAGCTGGGACTAGAACCAGCACCCATAAGGGATGCCGGCGCTTCAGGCCAGGGCGTTAACCCGCTGCGCCACAGTGCCGGCCCCTTTGGTGTTTTGAAAAGTTTCCGCTAAGTTTTCTTCCAGGATTTCAGAGTTTCAGTTTTTACATTTAAGGCTTTGATCTACTTTATAACTGTAAAAGGTGAGAGGTATGGAGGAAGGTCCAACCTTATGCATGTGAGAATCTCATTTTCCAAGAACCTTTTATTGAAGAGGCTGTCCTTTCTCCAATGTATACTTTTGGTGTTTTAGTCAAGAGTTAGTTAACTGTAGATGTGTAGGTTCACTTAGGGAACTCTGTTCAGTTCCATTGGTCTATGTGTCTGATTTTTATGCAAAGACCATGGTGTTTTGGTTACAAAAGCTCTTTTATGAATGTGACTTTTTTGTGATTTATTTTTCATGAATTCATTATTGGTATATGAAAATGCTTTTAATGTCTGTATATTGATTTTATATACTATAACTGTACTTATTTTTAAAAGGGACATGTTAACCTTTTGGCAGAAAAATTGTAGGTTTTTTTCTATACAGAGCTATATTATTTGCAACAATTTTACCTTCTCCTTTCCTCTTTGTATACCTTTTATTTTTTCCTCTTGCCTAATTATTTTGGCTAAGACTACCAGAACTATATGGAATAAAACCAGTGAGTATGGATGTCCTTGTTTAGTTTGAGATCTTAAAGGAAATGCTTTAGGTATTTGCCAATTTAATATGATGCTTGCTGTGGATTTGCCATTTATAGCTTTTATCATTTTGAAATATGTTCTTTTTTATATTTATTAAGGATTTTAATAATCAACTGATTTTGAATTTTTTAATTCTTTATATCTATTGAGATCATTATATGATTATTGTATTTGATTAAACTAGTTATGATATATTTATTGATTTGAGAGTGCTAAACCATTCTTGCAATCCCAGGTTAAATCTTTTTATATTTTGTTGGATTCAATTTACTAGATTTTTGTTAAGTGTTTTTATATCTATGTTTATCATGGAAATGAGCCCATAATTTCAGTTTTTTTTTTTATTGTTGTGTCCTTTTCTGGTTTTGGCATCAAGATAATACTGATATGACAGAATATGTTTGGAAGGGTTTCTTTGCTTCTAAATTTCTGGATTGTTTTGAGAAAAAATGTTATTATATTTATTTTAAAAGTTTGGCAGAATTAGAGTAGGGAAGCCATCTATTCAGTTCTGTGCTTTTATTGATTGATAGATTTCATCACTGATTCAATCACAAAAATCATTATTGGTGTATTCAGATTGTGAATGTCTTTATTGCTGAATTTTTTAAGATATATATGTCCTGAAATTTATCATTCTAGTTTTTCCAGTTCATTGGCGTATAGTTATATATCCTAGTCCTTAATGATATGCTACTATATAACATCAGTTTTCATATTCCCATTTTCAACTTTGAATTTACTTATTTGTACCTTCTATTTTCTTAGTCTAGCCAAAGATTTCTTGATTTCCTTTATTGTGTCCTAAAAGAAATTCTTTGCTTGTTGATATTTTTATTGTTTTATTTTGTCTCAAGTTAATTTCTGCTCTGCTCTTTGTTATTTCTTTCATATATTAATTTTGAGTTTAATTTGCTTTTATTTCTCATGTACTTGAGATGAATCATGCTTTTTTATTTGAAATCTTTCAATTTCTTGCAGAACTTAGCATATGCCACTTCCTCTAGTCTTCTAAAATTTCTGCTCATAAACCTTAAATGTGAATTGGCACTTTTCTGTTTCAGTAGTCAGAATCCTCTCTTTGTCTTTAGTTTTGACATTCTGACTACAGCAAGTCATGTTGATAATCTTTTCTGGCCATATCTATTTGTATTTTTTGGCCTCCCATGTGTGGAAGTTCATCTTTCCCAAGACTGGGATAATTTTCAGCTATTATTTCATTGAGTAGATTTTGTATGCCTTTCTGCTATTTTGCCTGTTCCTGGATTCCCCAAGATTCAACATGTGGTTACTGGTGTTCTCAAGGATTCAGAGACTATGTTCATTCCTTTCCACCTTTCATTCTCTCTGAGGTACTTCATAAAATATGTTTTTATATTCAGAAATTCCTTTTTCATCTTGATCTAATCTGTTGTTGAGGCTTTCAAATGTATTTTTTAAATTTGATTTAGGAAGTTCTTTTCCCAAGATCTCCATTGCTTTGAAAAAATTCTCATTCATATCATACGTTATTTTCCTAATTTCATGGAATTACTTCTCTATAATCTTGTATCTCATTCTGTTTTCCTATAATCATGCTTTTAAATGCTTTGTGGTGTATCTAATCAATATTATTTTCTTCAGAGGCTGCTGTTAAACAACTCCTGTCTTCTTTTGGTGTGTGATATTATATTGCTTTTCCATAATTTTTATATCCTACGTTGATATTTGTGCCTCTGATGAATTATTTGTCTCTATCACTTTTAAAGGCTGGTTTCACAGTGAAAGGTTTTTCCTGATGATATGTTTCGGTGTCAATTTGGAAGGCTACTCTGACGTCATTTCTTATTGGACATTATAATATAGTCTCCCTATAATTTCTGCTATAACCAATGGCAGCAATAGTGGGGGTGGGGGGATGGTTGTTCTGAGCACTGTTGGAGGCATGTATGTCCCAGCAGTGGCTTGTGGCGGGTAGGTGCAGGATCACAAAAACAAGTGCTCTCAGTTACAGCATGCACACTTGGATCCTGGTGGTAAGGACAGAGCCTGGAGTTCCTGCGGTGGCTTATGGGTCCTGGTGGTGACGGGCATTGCCCTGGATGGCAGGCAGAGAGGAGAGTTTGGTTGAATGAGCCACAGATTTGATGAGGCAAACACTCAGCTTCCAGTGATGCCTCTGCTGTGCTGGACTACCTGTCCTTTGTAGTGTACAGTACTGAATGGGTTTGGGTACCCGGGATCTCAGTTGTGCTGCTAGGTCTGATTTTGTTCAAGAGGTTGCAATCCTTTTTGCTAATGTGGTGGAATGTCTTTGGGGACCCAGGGATGGGTTTGGGGTTGTGCAAGAGTTTTTGCCTTCTAGGGCTGTGTGAATTTTAATAGTGGTTTATTTTTCAGGATAGTTGTAAACTGATGCAGGCTGTGCTATGAGGATTGTGGGGAAAAGAATGTGAGTTCCTTCTCCGAAGCAAAGCTGCCATCTGTACTTCAGGTGCCTGCCCTTGTTGAGCTCCAAACCTGCTCCTGCAGCCTGGATCATGCCTGTCCAAGATCTACGGAGATGAAGTCCACTGGGGCTTTTCTCCTTACCCTTTACCATGGAATAAGGATTCCCCTAGACCATATGGCTGGAATCTTGGTTGCTAGTTTGCTTTGTTCTCTCTATGCCACCATCCCCGGTCTCAGTGTTTTATTGGCCTTGTATGTCTTCTTTGCTGAGTTCCAGAGTTCTCCCTCAAGCTCTCATCTTGAAGTGTAGGTATTCATTTATTTTTACTTTTATTTTTTTCTCTGGGTGGTAGAAAGTGAACACTGGGTATTCCTATTTGACAATCTTGGATTTTCCTAGCTTTGCATATTTTTTGGACCTTTGTCTGTCTCTCTCTCTTTCTTTGTATGTATATATATGTGTAAATATATACATATTTTGGTTCTTTATACATATATTGTTTTATTAAAACTTTAAATTCTTTAACATCTGTGTTACCTCTCATTCTGTAAAACTGAATGTTCGGGCATTCTAAGGGTACAGATTACGAATTACATGTTAAAGCCTGTTCACTGAATAATTTTCACTTTTTCTCCAGATTACTTTGTTGGTATTGACATTTTTTCTAATTTTCCTTTTTATTCTTTAGAATTCATATGATTACTTCCTTCCATGTCATTATTTGTGTGGTCTGCTTATCATCTATTTGATTTCCTTCTGTTCTGTGTGTTTTCTCTGGTTGTATTAATGGGGATTTATATAAGTGCCATTTCTAAGATACGGGTCTTTTTTAACTTTGTTATAAAAGGGCTACATTCATCTAATTGGCCATGTATGCATATTTTATATAAATGTGAACATATGTGTATAATAATCTCAAAATATGTATTAAAGTCCTGGGAAGAAAGATTTATTATGTTAAAATAATCTGGAAGAAGGCCAGCTCTCTGCTGTGGCCAGGGAGTGCAGTGGAGGATGGCCCAAGTGCTTGGGCCCTGCACCCCATGGGAGACCAGGAAAGGCACCTGGCTCCTGCCTTCGGATCAGCGTGGTGCGATGGCCGCAGCGCGCTGGCCGCGGCGGCCATTGGAGGGTGAACCACCGGCAAAGGAAGACCTTTCTCTCTGTCTTTCTCTCTCTCACTGTCCACTCTGCCTGTCAAAAAATAAAAAATAATTAAAAAATAAAAAATAATCTGGAAGAAATGATCATATGCTTAGATTTTGAAGATATTCTTCAGAAATAAGTATTCACACCATTCAACTGTTCTGCCTTTTCCAAAAATGAATGGAGTTTCAGAGAAAAAGAACATTGGGCATTGGAGATGGCAATGTGATACCAGCATTTTTTCTTTGCCTACATCTTCATGAAATTTCTGTTTACATACCAGGACACTAGAGACTGCTTGATTTATAAAGAAAAATTTATTAAGTTCAAAGTTCTGTAGGCTTAGGTGCAAGATTAGGCACCAGCACTTTCTCGCCTTCTAGTGTAGGATTGATGGCAAAGAGCAACGGAACATGTATGGGAAATAAGGAATGAAGAGTCTGCAACCCTTCTAACAGTCTGCTGCCATGGGAGTTCATCATTCTTACAAAAACTAATCTGCTTTTGTGAAAAAGATTTTAATGCTTCTAAAGATCTCACCTATCATCATCACTACACTAGCAAACAAATTTCAACATGAGTTTTATCAGGGACAAACCACATCCAGATCACAGCATCCTATTTAATAGAAAGGATTTATGTATTAATTTTATAATCCATATATAAAAATTGAGATTATATTTTGTACATGTGTGTGATTCTTGTCATTATTCCCTAAACAATATAGCATAATCTTTATTTATGTGGCATTTATGTATTATTAGGTATTACAAGTAAAGTAGGAATTATTTAAACTATAGGGGAGGATTGCATAGGTTATATTAAAAAATTACACTATTTTATATGTTACTTCAGCATCCACAGATTTTGGCATAGATGAGAGGGCTTAGAATGAATCTCCCATAATACTCAGGGGAAAATACGCACACACATACACACACAGAAATATTGCATATTGTCCTCATGGTACAATGAGCAAATTACATTGCAACATACTGAAGGGGTGTGACTATATCTGCATGAAGGAGCACTTCTGGCAGATGGTGACAGCTTAAAGCCCAACTCTTCCTGAACTTACGTTTGTCATTCATTAATATCATTTGACAAATTGTAGTATTGTCTACTACTTAAAGACCTAGTGATATTTAATGTATGGAAGGAGAAAGCGATGCTATGTGTAAAGGCATAAGGTAAAATGTGAAGACATTACTAGAAATGGTAAACACAGGTAACAATATTTTAACAGTTGGGTGCTAATAATTCAGGAAATATTTGAATGTCCTTAGAAGCTTATTCTTTATTTGCTACTAATTTGAGAAGTTACTTAATAATCATTCCCATGAATGGAGTAAATTGCCTTGAACATTTATTGAATATTTAAATCAGTGTTGGACCCCATTTTAAGCATTTAGTATATATTTAATTTGTTTAATATTCATAATAGAGAACTTATGTATCAGTTATTTTCATTATCCTCATTTAGAGATGATGAAATTGGAACCCATGGAGTTATGTCATTAGCACGACATGACATGGTTACAGTACAGTGGAGTTGGGATTTGAATCCAGGAGAATCATCCCAGATCCTTATCTCCTCACAACTCAGATGGTGTGGTAAACTATTAACCTGCACATAAGGCTGGGGGGCGGGGAGAGTCAATTCCCACTGACATGTTATTCTTTCATTTAAAAAAAAGAATCCAGAGTGACTCTCACATTCTTTTTGTAGTAATATAGGACCATATTCCTTCTAGTAATGCAGGTTTAGACTGTTCCTTTCCATTTCTCCTACTTCTCTAAGACACTATCCCTAAGGACCTCGTCAGTATTTCCTACCGTGTTGTTAAAGTAGCAAGAAGCTTTCAAGGCTTCTCAATCACACTTGAATCAGAATTCTTGTTAGAAAGTACACATAATGCTCCAGGGCATTGTAACCCCAGTGGGAACTCCTGGCTTCCCAAACTTCAGAATAAATAGATTCCAAGTCAGCACTGCAGTGAAAGCTGGAAATAGTGATGTTACGACAGCTCCCACTCATATAATCTTTCTGTCTGCATCCCATTTCTGCTCTTCTTTTTTTTCCATTAAAAAGTTTTGCTTTTTCTTAATTGTATCATCAATAGCCCAGAGGATTGGAAGGATATTTAAAAGGAGCTCTCACTAGCAGAACTCAAGAATGAGGAATAGAACAAGAATCAAGGTGATTCTGGTAAGACCTCCATCAAAGGCAGGTAGGTGGTAGAGGCTATTTCCTGGGGCTGAAAGTTGCACCTGCTTAGTCTTCATCTTGCTGTCTCTTGTTTCTAGAAGCAAATAAAGCAGTAATGATATTTAATGTCTCCCCTAAGCGTTTTCTGTTTCCCATCTTCAAGTACACACACATACTTCTACCATGAAATGTCCTGTTGAGATTTCCTGCAGCTTATAGCGTTAGCACTACAATTGATTAATACACCCAGCAGAAAGTCTTTGTTTTTTTATGATACCCTTGTTACAAACTATATCAAAACTACTTATATAATGTCATACTTGTGTAAACACCCTGGTTGTTTAGAATACTGCCTTTCTAGGACTTTTTTCCTCTTACCATTCAAGGATATATCTTTAACGTAAAACCAACTCCGTTACTCAAAATCTTATAGAAAAAAATTTAAGAAATTAAAGTAACATAATTAACATTAAGGAAGCAGGTAATCAGTGATATTGAGAATTCCTGGGGACACCTCAATCTCTAAACATACATACCTCATTTATGTCACTGATGATGGGGAAAATATTCCTCATTACTTTAACAGTGATCTCAGCTGTGTTTGCTATTTCTTGGTTTAGATGTGCATCTTCCACTTTGCTCTCACTCTGCTGCATAAGTGACAATGATGTGCCTCTCAGGTGAGACATGAGGTAAGCAAGTGAATTGCCCCACTGGATACACAATCTGGTTTATGTGCTCATTTACTTCTTTTTAAGACTTTAGACTTTTTGGTAAATATTTTCCTTTTTTAAAAGATTTATTTATTTATTTGAAAGTCAGAATTACACATAGAGAGAAGAGAGGCAGAGAGAGACAGAGAGAAGTCTTCCATCCGCTGGTTCACTCCCCAGATGGCCACAATCGCCAGAGCTGTGCCGATCCAGTTAGGAGCCAGGTGCTTCTTCCCGGTCTCCCACGTGGGTGCAGGAGCCCAAGGACTTGGGCCATCCTCCACTGCTTTCTCAGGCCATAGCAGAGAGTTTGAGTGGAATAGGAGCAGCCGGGACTAGAACCGGTGCCCATATGGGATGCTGGCGTTCAGGCCATGGTGTTAACCTACTGCGCCACAGCGCTGGCCCCGCTCATTTACTTCTATGGCTTCTCCCTGTATGAAGCCCACATTAGGCATAAGGTAGAGAAAGTTTGCTCATACACCTTTCTCAGTGATGGGTCTCTTTTCCTTTTCTTTCCTTGCTTTCTTCTTTTTTTCCTTGTTTTCTTATTTTCTTTTTATAATTACCATACAGGAGTCTTTGTATATCAAGGGAGAAAAACCGTGCTCTGGTAAGCACTCTTTCAAAGAAAAAAACCTGTTAAATTATACTGCATTTCTTCTGTATTATTCACAAAGAGTAATACAGGTTTATCACTTTTATATTCTAACATTAGCTTTTATACTAATATATTTTAGTTGAAGATTGCAAGAAACTAGTGGAGAGGAATAGAATGACCTGTTCAAAGAGATGGATGAGAAGAATCAAAGCAATGCTTGGTGCCTGAAAGGCCAGCAAGTTACACGGAGGACATCAGAAATTGGGTGGTCAGTTAGGTGGCTGTGACCATAAGGGTGCCAATGAATAAGTATTCAGAATAGAGAAATCTTACTGCATTCTTGATAATAATGGGTTCAAGATCAAAGCAAACAAGAATACAAAGATATTTTTGTGTGTTGATGTTAAAACGAAAATACCAGAACAAAAGTATGTACTTAAACTTAATATAAGTATTTAAATTAACAAAATTAAAAACATAAATGAAACTAGATGTTTACATAAATTTTAATTTTAAAATGTGTGAGTCTATCACAAAATCTCAAAAAATAACATAACTGTTAAGTAAACAGTATCACTGGTTCTAAAACTTGGCAACTTCTCTCACCTTTGATTCCCTTGGAGCGGCCTCATTGATGATGCTAATGAGTTCCAGCTCCTTCCTCCTGCAAGTTCTCCTGCGCTCCTCAGTGCCAGCTCCCAGACCCATCGCCTATGGGCAGCTTTACTCCAGAGGTCCTAGCTTAGATCTAAGGCAGTGTATAACTCATATCCATTGACCTGGAGAGGAGATGGGTTCTGTTCCCTGTGTGATTCCTCCTTTCCTCCCCATAAGAGCACCTTGGAACTTTTCTCCCCAGATCCACGTTCAGCCTTTAGCTGAATAAGGAAAGAGGGACAAAATGGGGATGATAAGGCATCAGTGGAAGGAACTGAATAGTCGTAAGTGGGGCTGGGGGGAGAAGGCTTCTTGAGAATGGGCTGAGTGATAGCAAAGGGAAAGGATGCAGGGACTGGAAACCGAAGCAAGAAGGGTGAATAAGGCCGATGCCTGATGGCTGAATGTTTAGAATAATGTATAGCACTTGCATGCACACATATATTGGTATGCTGATGCTTAAAAATGACACATTTTAGGAGAAGAGTGAAAGCTAGAGATGCAATCACTAGAGACAATATACTACAGCAGAAACTAAAAAAAAATGCCAATATTATGAGATTTTAGATTTTTGCCGACAGATAAAAATGTAATACGTTGGAGATATGGAGCTAGAAAAGACTTCATGCTTTAGACCAGTGTCCATCTGACAATTTTCCTTCTTATCAAAGGATAGCTTCAAGTAACAGTGAAACTTTCTATGTGGAAATGAATTTAAACACATTTTCTCTATAATGAGGAGAGGAGAGAAGGAGAAAGGTATCGTCAAGGAGCAGGAGTACATGGTTAATTGACATTCATATTCCAGAGAAAACTTGTAAATAGTACTTTTCTCACAGGAATTAAATCAGTTACACTGTGGGTAACTTTAGTATTCAAAGGTGCCACAGTTCCTCACTCTGTGTTGATGGAACTGAACGGCATTAACCTTTTCACTTGCACTAACAAAGACAAGTGAAGACAAGATGTGCTATGACTCCTGCACATCTATGTTTTGTTTTTTGCCCAGGGCCTTCCACAATTATCCTGCACTTCAGAACTAATTTCTCTGCACGTTTACCTGCATTGTTTTTGTGCTGCTCCTGCAACACCACAATCTCATTAACTTTTTTTTTTCCCTAAAGGAGGATTTATAAGGACATAGAAGAAATAAGTATTCAGTGACATAATATTGAGCAAATCTTTGTAGCTTTTGCAAATATGTTGGCCCTCATCCCAAGTAAATGTTTCTTTTCTCCTTTTGATCTTAGAAATCGCACTCTACTGCCTAAAACAGCAATGACTGTTGTCCTCCTAGTCCTGAATGTAAAAATCAGATTCCCTATTTTAAAGTGGGGATAACAGAGAAAGAGAAACACAATTAAAATAGAAAACTGAATGATTTTCAGTAATAGAAATCTTATTGCTTAAATATTTATCTCCTCAGTCTTTTAAATTAAATGTAAATGTATACACATTCATGCAAATTATGTATGAATATAAATATAATTTTGTTTTACAAGCACAAATGGAACAAAAAACAACTTAGCACCAGTAATCAGCTATTTTAGATATAAAAACATATGCCTATCTTTTTGCTGTTAATAAAATATTTGATCATTGCAGAGGGATAGGAAGTTGCATTGCAGGGCAATTGATAATATAGGATTCTTTTGACCACAATGAAAAAAGGTTACCCATGCAACCCAATTGGAAAAAAATTAACTGTGTAAATTCAAGTGGGGAAACTTTTTTCAGCTGCTAATTAACATGATCAAGCATTCAAAATTCAATAAGAAGAGGTGAACAATCATATTTAGTCAAATATAAATTTTAAAATCGGCATTGTCTTACTCTAGTGCACACAGGAAAGGACAGCTGATACAGTGAGGAGTTTGATGACCTCTTTCAAGGAGTCCTTTTCCATGAATGGTGACTGTTTATCCAGAGGAACAGAAGATATCTAAGCTGTCTTCAAATGTTTGAAGGGTTGTTGTGTACAAAAAGGAACAAACAGAATGAGGGCCAATGTAGTACATGTGAGCACAACAAAACGTAGAGTTTATTAATAATAGAGAGGATTCACATAGAATGAAGTATCGTGAAATAGAGACTTAAAACACAAAGTTGTTAAATTTTAAAAGAAAAAAAAAATTAGAATTTATAAGAAAGCACAAGTTGGATGACCACCTATCAGAGGTGGAAATGAATTTCCACATGGAAGTCATACAGATGACTTCAAAAAGTTTGTGGAAAATAAGATTAAAAGATGTTATGATTATCCAAAAGTTTTGAAATCTATACAGCTTTTCTGTTTATGCATTTTCATGAACCTTTTGAAGCCTTCTCATATTAGATGGTCTCTAATATAACTTTCAATTTTGAACTTTATGAGTCCATTTTATGCTGTCATTTTAGTGATAAGAATTCTTCTAAAGAATGTACAGAGATTTTTCCAAGCCATGTTTTGCAAAACACTACCTCTGGTGGATGTTAATAGGTGCTTTGTGAAAGAAACTGACTCAGTAGTCAAATTAGTTTGGGGAACATTATAAACCATACCCTCTTCTTGGAGAATAAAAATGCACATTTGCATAGCAAACGTTCTGAGCACTCTTGCATTAAAAATCTTGTCTAACTTGGAATAACCCAACATTCCCTGAACTTAATTGAAATTAGAGCACTTTTATAGTACACCTATTTGCAACCTGAAGGAATCATGTTCTGAAGAATATCGGCTTTGGAAACTAAAAGTAATATACAATAAAAACAACATCTTACAGCAATACATAATGCATTTTGAATACATTTTAAAATGTTAAATGTTCAAGAGAGAAGTTACACATAGAGGAAAGGTTCTATTCCTAGAAAGCTAAAGCTTATTACAACCCCCCCCCCCAAATACCCACCTTTTAAAAACAAACTAATGATATATTTCAAATATTTTATATATCAAATTTTTTCCTTATTCCTAATTAGACATCTAATCAATAAACATAATTTTAGAGAATTTTTAATTGAGTTTAGAGAATTGCTATTTTTGCCTATTAATTTTTATCTATATAAATCAATTGTGTTAAATTTATTACATTACTCTTTATACTTGTATTATTTATTTCATTTTTCATTGTAAATTCATTTTTATGAAAGAATAAAAGCTTAATGTTCCAAATACTCAGATAATTACATGAACACTGCTTAAAGATGAATATGGCGACACTACTGACACTGAACCGTTGTCTGGGAGACAGTGCCCCCATGTGATAGCTCAAATTTCCCGTTCAATAAATGCATTAAACTTCCAAATTTGCTATACAGAATATGATCAAAAGCTGTCAATTCACAAGCAAAAAATCTTAAGTATATTGTTTCACCAGCATACTATTAGAATCAAATTGAATTAATTATTTTAATTATGATCATATGCATTCAAAAATGAGCATATCATTTCCAGGTAATAGAGATAAAAGCAATTTACTACTTCACTTACACTTTTCATCTTTTTTTTCCCTTCTGCTATGTCCTTCTTTGTATATATTCTGAAAGCTTGTAAGTATGCTTACTTCACATCACCTTAAAAATATGAATTCCTTCAACAACTTACTCCTGCAATCCCATAATTCTATAGATTTTCCTTCTTATTTCTCTTGAACCCTGAAGGAAAATTTGAAACTTATTATCCTTTGAAAAATTATTTCTTTCCTCCATTATGTTCAATAGCATTTTCTATGTGCCATTGCTTAAATACTTGTATTGTATATTAATTATTTTATTTTCTAGGTTGCATTCTTATGAGAATGGAGACTCAACTTTTAAAAGGATCATGTTCTCTTGTGTATCCTGTTTCTAGTACTTTGTAATAATTTTAGGTGAATGATGGAATGTATGATTGAAGAGAGAACCATGTTCTCCCTCGAATCTGCACTGCCTCACATAGACCCTGACACTGTGCTGGGTATTCATGGTTTTTGATTAGTTTTCTTAAGATATAGATTTTTATTTATGTATTTTATATATCTGAGAAAGGAAGAGAGATAAGAGACATCGATGGACCAATAAACAGATAGTTCCATTCACTTGTTCACTCCCCAAAAATGCCAGTGTTGGGTCAAATTGAAACCAGTGACCTGGACCACCTTCTGTGTCTCCCATGGATGTGGCAGGTCGTTAAGCACATGAGACACCATCCGCTGCCTCCCATGGTGCATGTTAGAAGGAAGCTGGATGAAACTTGGAAGAAGCACTCCAATGTGGAATGCAAGTGTTCCAAACAGTGACCTAACTGCTGTACCACATGTATGCACCAATAGTTTTTTAGAATGAATGGATTCCTGACATGACTTAGTCATGAAAAATATTCCCTCCTAAAAGTAATCTGAGCTGAGTTTGTAAAACAGGAATCAAAAAAGAGTGGAAAAAGATGACCAGGCATGGTAGGTGAGAGGGGTTGGATATTTAGATATGCATTTCTATACGTACATATATAATCTCTGAATAGTATTAGCAGGCTTTCTTAACCTGTACAGAGACATTGGTCTTTGGGTTGGAAGAATGTGCTTAGTGGCACAGACTTGTGCTGCTGAATGGCTCAAAGGATAGTGTTTCAGAAAATTCATGGTACATAGCTTTTCTAGGTGAGAAAGCAGGGATATGGGTTGATAAAAGTAGGAGTTTGAATATTTTAAAATTCATATTTAGTGATGGTTATTACAAATGATCTAAAAGATAAAATTATTTGCCTTATTTATTTATACCTTAATTACTACTGTGCACTTTGTTACTACTAGACATCAGTGAAAGATCATATTGAGTAACAAATTCACAATAACTTAATCTTAACAATAGATAAAATTAAAGATGTTTCTTATTTTCTGCAGTTGCATATTTTCCTTCCTAATAATGTTACTCTACTCTTATGTGGATAAAGTTCACATTTTCAAGACACATGACAACTGATAACAAGGAGATATTCCCTAATTTGACTTCACAGAAGAAGTGATAGCATCAATATGTATGTTACCTTTGACACAAAGACCTCAAATATATGACATTTCAGTATTATTTTTCCCACCACAAGGATAGAGCCATCAACCAGAAGAAAGAGAACAGCTGGTTTGTAGAGCAGAGTACTTTGATAAGTCAAGAAATAGTAAAAAATTTTTCTGGAAACTGAATCCTTGTGGATGATAAAGCCCCAAATAAGGATACTTCATGAAAATGGGTTTTCTGGTGCTGGATACCTATTTTTTCTTTCTGAGGAACAGCATGTCTCTGAAGGACTAGGGGTGTGTATCTTAGGGATTCTGGGTAACTATGAGGATAGCAAGCAATTGTCACTTAGATTAGTTCAGTTTTTGAGTTGTATCCAAAAGATCTGAACATTTCTTAATACCTTTCATCTCCCTCACATAGTCATAGGAAAGATTAATAAAATAATGTTTTAAAAGAGGTTGAGCTCCTTTGCAGAAAGAGGCTAAAATGAAACGATGTTTTTGTTATGATAAACTATGGAAAGTTCTGTAATTTAACCTATTTGGAAGAAAAACGACTGAAGCTTTATTCCTTTCTGATGAATTTAAGTGTTGGTGTGACTATCACAAAAAGAATACCTTGGAAGACTTTATTTCCCTTTATTCTGAATCACTGTAGTCATTACCTTGCAATAATTTCAAATCAAGCCATGTAGTCTAATGCATTAACAGAAGCTGGCACACAATAATCTTTGGGCAAGTCTCGCTAATCCTGAAAAATTTGCCTGGTTGCCAGTTTTTGTAAATAAAACTTTATTGGAACTCAGCCATACCCATTTGTTTACATATTGTCTAGAATAACTTTCTTAGTACATTGTGAATATTTGAGTAGTTATGACAGAGAGCATATGGCGTATTACAAAGCTGAAGCTATTTATTCTCTGGCTCTTCAGAAAAAAAAAAAAAAAGAAAGTAGAACCTTGGTTTAGAGATTGGGATTTTCACATGTATCCATGTTTTAAACATGAATGTGTTCTCTGAGTAAATAAATGCATGACTTTTGCAAAATCCTTGCTATCTCTAAAATTCATTTTATTCATCTATAATAGTATCTGTCTGACAAGACTTTTGGTAAGGCATAGAATATAGGAGCTTGTAATCGCATTTGGCATATTGCTTGCATTTAGCAGAGTGAGATGAACTGGTTATTGTTACTCTTCTGTAACACCAACATAATAAGTAGATTGAATACTGACATTACTAGTCATGTGCTTCAACTACTTTTTTTTCATGTACTTAGGTAATGGTTGCCCTCGGTTCATTATGTAGTGATTCCAGGGACTGGAATGAATCATGTAGTCATCCAGTGTTAAAGTGTGAGTCATGACAAAGAGTTTTCTCTAACAGACAAACAAAATGTATTTTTCAAGACTTGTTAGTGATAGAGATCTACTAAAGATGAGTATGGGGAATATTTTAAAAATCGGTGTAAAATTAACCAAATGAAAGTAAGAAATGCTGTCATCTAGAAAACCCTTCTAATTTTACCAATTTTGAAAAGAGATAAAAGGTTTGCATCAAAGTGGTTAATATGAAAGGAGACATTCTCACATCCTAGGAGCACTCACACATGTATACATATTAATTGGTGTATACTGAATGTATAGGAGAATTGAGTTTTGATGACTGAGCACTGAAGTAGTGGGCATGGTACATCAAATGGATTTCAAAGATACCAAAATTCAGATTTAAGGTCTACTCATCATAATTCTTTCAGTAAAAAACAAAAAGCAAACCAGAGTTGGAGATGTTTCTGGATCTTTGTTGGGCAAGAGCATGAAGTAGATGAGCTTTGAAATAACTATGCGCCTTGTACTCTAAGGAATATATGACAGAATGCAGTAAGGGTTCCTCAATATTATTTAAAAGAATCATGAACTGGTCTTTGGATTGTTGAGGTTTTTGTTTTGCCTATGAAAAAAAAAACTAATAGCCATTGCTTATAGAATAAATAGCTTGTGTCTTTCATATACTGAATTTACACTATTTAGAAGCAAGAAAATGACATTAGCAAGTTAGAATGTTTAATATGGCAATTCATCTTTAAATTAAATGTAGAGGCTTTGTCAAGAGAAGCTTTCTCCATTACATTATTCTATTTGTTTCTGCATTCCTAATGCCTAGCACTTATTATATGCTCAATAAATGCTTGTTGAATGAATGCATGCATGAAGAGATGGTGTACCCTTAAGAACACTCAAGACTCAGAAATGGTAGAGGAGTTATTTCCAAAAAGGAAGGCATGTTGAGCTACTCTATTTTAAAGGATAAAGAATGACTCTTAGAAGACCTCACAATCCAACTTGATATCCAAATGACACCCAAAATCTGTTTGTCTTAGGCATGAAAGAAGTCTGAATTGAGCAGGACAAGTGATTCATAAGGAGTCCAATCATACTACCCAATTGATTATGGAGTTCCCAGAAACATGGTTTGGGTCTGTAAGGCAGATTAGATAAAATGAATGGAGTAATCAGGAAGATGGAATTTGATGCTTATTGGACAATAAGAGCCCAGTGATACATAGCTGGCCAGGAACAATGGCTGGTTTCCCTTCTTTATCTATCTTTTTTTCAGGTTATATTTGTATCAGTCTTAGAATTGATAGTGGGGCCAGCACTATGGTGTAGCAGGCTAAATCTCTGAGGGCGACACAGGCATCCCATATGTGTGCCTGTTCATGTCCCAGCTGCTCCTTTTCTAATACAGCTCTCTGCTATGGCCTGGGAAAGCAGTGGAAGATGGCCCAAGTTCTTGGGCTCCTGCACCCATGTAGGAGACCTGGAAGAACCTCCTGGCTCCTGGCTTCAGATCAGCTCAGCTCCAACCAATGCAGGCATTTGGGGAGTGAACCAGTAGATGGAAAATCTTGCTCTTTGATTCTCCCTCTCTCTGTCTGTAACTCTGCCTCTCCATTAAAATTAAATAAATCTTTAAAAAAAGAATTGATAATATTCAGCTTGCTCTTTGAAGATCAGGACATATTTCAAACTGGACCTCTTTCTCTTCTTTCTCTTCTCCTTCCAGAAGTTTGACAGGGTTTATGAACTGTGAGAAGTTGGTTTAATTTCTAGACAAGGAATTCACAAAATATCACAAAATTTTGAGGGGCTTCTTATGCCTGAGTCCCTTCAGAGTTACCGCATTGAGCCTTCAGCATTCATCAGTACTTTTCAGATGCGTTTTTTCTTGTTTTGTTTTGCTTTACTCTTGCACTAGTCACTATGGCTGTTTCTGTACCTGAGTCTCTACATAGTGAGATGAGATTCCTTGTATTTGTCCCTCTGTCTCTCCAATGAGGAGGGCATTTCTTTATGATTCAAGGAAAATCATTGTTTTTTTTAACTTGTTCATCTTTTTACTTGTTAGCATAGAGGTCACTTTAAAACCCTTTACATGTTGAACCCTCTGTAGAATTTGTGTAATCACAGCTGGAACCCAACACAATTCAAAACTGGGTGTGATATTTTATTCTACATGTTTATCTCAAAGAGACTTAAAACTTGGTGCTATAGTATAGTAATGAAAGTGCAAAAGAGTAGTCATGTTGAAACATGAGGACAATTAGAAATATTTTTGTCCTTCTAAAGGACATAATTGTTCAGATTATATATAATAATTTTAATGCTAACTATAATCATTCAGGAAAAATTATTTATTGGTTGAACACTTTTTTCTTGCTGGCTACTAGACCTGTTATTAGGATAGAAAGATGAATAACACCCAATGGTAACTGGTGAACTAAAATATCTCATTGATTTTCTGGCTCAGGTCAATTAGATTATCTTGTGAGACATTTTTTAAAAAATATTCTTATGCTCAGTACAGAGATAACAAAGCAGTTAAGAACTATAGGACACTGGACAAAGAAGAGCACACTAAATCCAATGAAAGCAGAGGAGAATTAATAAAGATTAGAGTGAAAACAAATGAAATGGAAAAATAACAGAAAACAAAGCCAAAAGTTAATTTTCTGGGAAGATCAACAAATTTACCAAATCTTTTGCTAATTTCACCAAAAACACAAGATAGAAGACCCAAATTACCAAATGCAGAAATGAAAAAGTGGCATCACTACTGATCTTACAGAAATAAGGAGAATCACTAAAGAATATTAATACAAATTTGCAAAATAAACACTTAGAGGTTGTAGATAAATTTCTTTTTTTTATTTTTTATTTTTTGACAGGCAGAGTGGATAGTAAGAGAGAGACAGAGAGAAAGGTCTTCCTTTGCCATTGGTTTACCCTCCAATGGCTGCCGCGGCCAGCGCGCTGCGGCCAGTGCACCGCGCTGATCCGATGGCAGGAGCCAGGTGCTTATCCTGGTCTCCCATGGGGTGCAGGACCCAAGCACTTGGGCCATCCTCCACTGCACTCCCTGGCCACAGCAGAGAGCTGGCCTGGAAGAGGGGCAACCGGGACAGAATCTGGTGCCCCAACCGGGACTAGAACCCGGTGTGCCGGTGCCGCAAGGTGGAGGATTAGCCTAGTGAGCCGTGGCACCGGCCTGATAAATTTCTAAACACAAACTAGTAAAACTTGCTTCATAATAAACCTGAACAAATATATAATAAGAGATTGAGTCATTAACCAAAATCCTCCCAGAAAGGGAAACCCCCTCCCCAAATTACTTCACTGATATTTTACACTGATATTTTACACTAATACTAATTATTCTCATGCTCATTAAAAGTAAAGCATAGTAGATTTGTCAACTCATTTTATGAAACTAGTATTATCTCTGTACCAAACCAAAGCATCACAAGAAAAGAAAATCACACATCAATTTTCTTTATTAATATAGCCACAAAAACACTAAATAAATATTAACAAACTAATTCCAGTAACATTTAAACAAGAATATATGAAATAACAAAATAAGACTTATCTTAGAAATGAAAGATAAATTAGTATAGTACACTATATTTAAAGAACATATAGGCTGATGCTGCAGCTCAATAGGCTAATCCTCCACCTAGTGGCGCCGGCACACTAGATTCTGTCCCGGTTGCCCCTCTTCCAGGCCAGCTCTCTGCTATGGCCCGGGAGTGCAGTGGAGGATGGCCCAAGTACTTGGGCCCTGCACCCGCATGGGAGACCAGGAGAAGCCCCTGGCTCCTGCCTTTGGATAGGCGTGGTGCACCAGCCGCAGGCCTTTGGAGGGTGAACCAATGGCAAAAGAAAGACCTTTCTGTCTCTCTCTCTCTCACTGTCCACTCTGCCTGTAAAAAAGAAAAAAAAGAACATATAACTTCACAGCAGACTCATAGAATGGCAAATGCCATAAACAGCACTCTGGCCTCAGAATCAGCCCTTAAGGCATTCAAATCTGGCTAAAAAGCCCCATGGGGGAAAAAAAAAAACCTAAATGAAAGATCTCTGTGAGTGGGATCCCAGCAAAGAACATGCCATCAAAGAAGGAGGTACCTTTCTCTGAAGGGAGGAGAGAACTTACACTTTGACTATGACCTTGTCTAAATAAGATCAGAGTTGGTGAACTCAAGAGGATTCCATAGCCTTGGAAGCTCATGACAAAAGCCTTGGGTGATTACTGACGTTATAAATAAGAGTGTCAATTGTTAAATCAACAGCAGGAGTCACTGTGCACCTGCTCCCCATGTAGGACCTCTGTCCTTAACGTGTTGTGCTATGCAAATTAACAGTAAAACTACTACCCAAACAGTACTCTATACTTTGTGTGTCTTTGTGGGTGCAGTCTGTTGAAATCTTTACTTAGTATATACTAAATTGATCTTCTGTATATAAAGATAATTGAAAATGAATCTTGATGAAGAATGGGATGGGAGAGGGAGTGGGAGATGGGATGGTTGCAGGTGGGAAGGAGGTTATGGGGGGAAAAGCCGCTATAATTCAATAGTTGTACTTTGTAAAAAGTTGAAAAAAATAAAGAAGATATAACCTAAGATAATCTCAGCATATATAGAAAAATAATTCTACCAAATCCACAATCTCTTCATAATAAAAGCATTCAGGAAATGGGAAAATGAAGGGAATTTCCTAAACATATTAAAGGGACTTCCAAATTCCAGTTTCATATACTTAATGATGACAAACAATGCTTTATTAAAAAGATAAGTAAAATGACAATGAGAACTGCTGTTACCAATTCTTTTTCTTAATTTAATTTTAAGGGAATTCAAATTCCATAAATACAACTTTAGAAATGTAATTATTCTTCCCACCATATCAGCCCTCCCACCGACATCTTACCCCTTCTCCTCCTCCCTCTCTCCTTGCCAGTCCCATTCTCAATTAAGATTAATTTTCAATTAACTTAGTACACAGAAGACCATCTCTAAATTTAGTAAAGATTTCAACAATTTGAAATTCGCATGCACACACACACACACACAAACAAAAAAAAACTGTTTGGAGAGCTGGTTTTACAGTTAACTCTCAATACAACTCATTGAGGACAGAGGCCCTGCATGGGGAGTTAGTGCACAGTGACCCTTGTTGTTAGCTTAACAATTAACACTCTTTGTATGCTGTCAATGACCACCCAAGGCTCTTGAAATGAGCTCCTTAGGCTATGGAAGCCTTTTATGTCCACAAACTCCGTCAGTATTTGAACAAGGCCATAAGCAAAGCAGAAGTTCTCTCCTCCCTTTAGAGAAAAGTACATTCTTTTTTGATGGCCACTCATTTCCATTAGGGTCACTCTCAAAAAGATCCTTCATGTAGAATGTATTTTTTGCCATTATGTCTTGGCTTTTTTTTTTTTGAGGTTTTTTTTTTAACTTTTATTTAATGAATATAAATTTCCAAAGTACGATTTATGGATTACAATGGCTTCCCCCACATACCGTCCCTCCCACCCACTACTACTGGTCAAGCCACTATGGAAGTCAGTCTGGAGATTCCTCAGAAACCTGAAAATAACCCTACCATTCGACCCAGCCATCCCACTCCTTGGAATCTACCCAAAGGAATTTAAATTGGCAAACAAAAAAGCGGTCTGCAGCCTAATGTTTATTGCAGCTCAATTCACAATAGCTAAGACCTGGAACCGACCTAAATGCCCATCACTGGTAGACTGGATAAAGAAATTATGGGATATGTACTCTTTTTTTTTTTTTTTTTTTTTTGACAGGCAGAGTGGACAGTGAGAGAGAGAGACAGAGAGAAAGGTCTTCCTTTGCCGTTGGTTCACCCTCCAATGGCCGCCGCGGCCGGCGCGCTGCGGCCGGCGCACCGCGCTGATCCGATGGCAGGAGCCAGGAGCCAGGAGCCAGGTGCTTTTTCCTGGTCTCCCATGGGGTGCAGGGCCCAAGCACCTGGGCCATCCTCCACTGCACTCCCTGGCCACAGCAGAGGGCTGGCCTGGAAGAGGGACAACCGGGACAGAATCCGGTGCCCTGACCGGGACTAGAACCCGGTGTGCCGGCGCCGCAAGGTGGAGGATTAGCCTACTGAGCCACGGCGCCGGCCTGGGATATGTACTCTTTAGAATACTATACCGCAGTAAGAAACAACGAAATCCAGTCATTTGCAACAAAATGGAGGAATCTGGAACACATCATGCTGAGTGAAATAAGCCAGTCCCAAAGGGACAAATACCATATGTTCTCCCTGATCGGTGACAACTGACTGAACACCAAAAAGGAAACCTCCTGAAGTGAAACGGACACTATGGGAAACGGTGACTTGATCAGCATAGCCCTGACTGTTAATGAACAACTTAATACATTATCCCTCTTAGTAGTTTTTTTGTCTGTTCTACTTAATATGACTGGTTTAATTCTGTAATTAATACACAGTTATTCTTAAGTGTTGAAAATTAACTGAAATGTGATCCCTGTTAAACATAAGAGTGGGAATAAGAGAGGGAAGAGATGTATAATTTGGGACATGCTCAGGCTGACTTGCCCCAAATGGTAGAGTTAAAAACATACCAGGGGATTCCAATTCAATCCCACCAAGGTGGCATGTACCAATGCCATCTCACTATTCCAAGTGATCAATTTCAGTTCACAATTGATCATAATGAAAGGACTAAGAGTCAAAGGGAGCACATAAACAAGTCTATGTCTTGGCTTTTTATGCCTGAAATACTCTCACAGGACTTTCGGCCAGACCAGGAAGCCTTAAGGACTGATTCTGAGGTCAGAGTGTTACTTAAAGCAATTGTCCTTCAATGAGTCTGCTGTGTAGACTGCTTCCCATGTTGAACATTCTCTCCTTTTTAATTCTACCTATTATTATTGCCAGGCTCTTGATCCTATTTATATGATCACTTTAGCACTTAATCCTATGTATATGTTCATTTTAACACTTAATATGATCACGTTAACAAATAAGATGGCATTTTTACCACCAGGTTTAATGGGATTTGGAGTCCCATGACAAGTTTTTAAATTGTACACTTAGAAGTAAGTCTATCAGAATGTATGCAGAACTATACAGCTTTACAGTTACAAACTTCCTCCTCCCTTTCTTATTCCCAATCTTATTTTTTAGTGAGATCTATTTTCAATTGATTTTATACACATATGATTAACTATGTTAAGAGTTCAACAAATAGTATGAAGAAAAAAAAACAAAAAAAAAAAACAGAAAATGAAACTGTTCTTTGACAGGCAAAATAAGGGCAGCTCAAGTCATCCCTTCTTGAACTGTCAATTTCACTTTTACAAATTTCATTTTAGGTGCTCTGTTAGCTCATGGAGAACATATAGTATTTATCCTTTTGGGACTGATTTATTTCATTAAGTATAATGTTTTCAAGATTCACAAATATTGTTGCAAGTGACCAGATTTCATTTTTAATTGCTGTGTAGTATTCCATAGTGTACATATCCCATTTCTTTATCCAGTCTTCAGTTGATGGACATTTATGTTGATTCCATGTCTTAGCTATTGTGAATTGAGCTGAAATAAACATGGAGGTGCAGATAGCTCTTCTGTTTACTATTTTCATTTCCCTTGGGTAAATTCCCAGTAGTGGGATAGCTGAGTCATATGATAGGTCTATATTCAGATTTTTAAGATCTCTATACTGTCTTCCATAGTGGCTTTCCAGTTTACATTCCCTCTATCAGTGGGTTAGGGTACCTTTTCCCCCACATACTCTCCAAGTGTAAGTACAGGTCTTCGTACTTCTGCATGTAGAATTCCAAGCTTCCAAGTACCATTTGTTGAAGAGACTGTCCATGCTACAGGGGTTGGTTTCAGTTCCTTGGTCAAATATAAGTTGGCTGTATATGTTTGGATTGATTTCTGATGTTTCTATTTTGTTCCATTGGTCTATCCATCTGTTTCTGTACCAGTACCATGCTGTTTTGATTATAATTCCTGTAGTATGTCTTGAAATCTGGTATTGTGATGCCTCTGGCTCTGTTTTGGTTGTCCAAGATTGCTTTAGCTATTCGAGGACTCCTATGCCACCATATGAATTTTATCATCATTTTTTCCAGATCTGAGAAGAATATTTTTGGTATTTTGATTGGTATCATGTTGAATCTGTAAATTGTCCTTGGTAGTATGAATATTTTGATGATATAGATTCTTCCAATCCATGAACATGGAAGATTTTTCCATTTTTTGTATCTTCTATTTCTTTGTTTAATATTTTTTAATTCTCATCAGAGAGATCTTTGACATCCTTGGTTAAATTTATTCCAAGGTATTTGGCCAGCTCCGCGGCTCACTAGGCTAATCCTCTGCCTTGCAGCACCGGCACACGGGGTTCTAGTCCCAGTCGGGGTGCCGGATTCTGTCCCAGTTGCCCCTCTTCCAGGCCAGCTCTCTGCTGTGGCCTGGGAGTGCAGTGGAGGATGGCCCAAGTGCTTGGGCCCTGCACCCCATGGGAGACCAGGAGAAGTACCTGGCTCCGGCCATCGGATCAGCGCAGTGCAACGGCCGCAGCACGCTGGCCGTGGCAGCCATTGGAGTGTTAACCAATGGCAAAAGGAAGACCTTTCTCTCTGTCTCTCTCTCTCACTGTCCACTCTGCCTGTCAAAAAAAAATTACAAAAAATTTATTCCAAGGTATTTGAGTTTTTTTTGTAGCTATTGTGAATTGTATTGATCTCAGAAGTTCTTTCTCAGCTGTGGCATTGTTCTTGTATACAAAGGCTGCTGATTTTTGTGTATTGACTTTATATCCTGCTATTTTAGCAAATTCTTCTATGAATTCTGATAGACTCTTAGTGGAGTCTTTTGGATCCCCTATATATATAGAATCATGTCATCTGCAAATAGGGATAATTTTACTTCCTCCTTCCCAATTTGAATCCCTTTTATTACTTTTCTTCTAATTCCTGCCTAATGGCTCTAGATAAAACTTTCAGGACTATACTGGATAGCAATGGTGAGAGTGGGCATCCCTGTTTGGTACTGGGTCTCAATAGGAATGCTTCCAACTTTTCCCCATTCAATATAATGCTGGCTGTGGGTTTGTCACATGTTGCCTTGATTGTATTGAGAAATGTTGCTTCTATACTCAATTTGCTTAGAGTTTTCATCATGAAAGGTATTGTATTATATCAAATGCTTTTTCTGCATCTATTGAGATAAGCATATGATTTTTGTTCAGCAGTTTGTTAATGTAGTATATCACATTGATTTATTTGCAAATGTTGAACTATCCCGGCATACCAGGGATAAATCCCACTTGGTCTGGGTGGATGATTTTTCTGATGTGTTGTTGGATTTGATTGTCTAGAATTTTGTTGAGGATTTTTGCGTCTGTGTTCATCAGGGAAATTGGTCTGTAGTTCTCTTTCTCTGTTGCATCTTTTTCAGGTTTAGGAATTAAGGTGATGCTGGCTCCATAAAAAGAATTTGGAAGGATTCCCTCCCTTTCAATTTTTTTGAATAACTTGAGAAGAATTGGAGTTAGTTTTTCTTTAAATGTCTCATAGAATTCAGCAATGAAGCCATCTGGTCCTGGGCTTTTCTTTGTTGGGAGCACCTTTATTAATTCAATTTCTTTCTTGGTTATGGGTCTGTTTAGGTTTTCTATGACTTCAGGGCTTAACTTAGGTAGGTTGTATGTGTCCAGGAATCTATCCATTTCATCTAGGTTTCCCAGTTTGTTGCCATACAGCTTTTTGTGGTAATTTCTGATGATTCTTTTTATTTCTGTGGTGCCTGTTGTTACATTTCCTTTTTCACCTTTGATTTTATTGACTTGGGTTTTCTCTTTCTCTTTTTGGTTAGTTGGGCCAATGGTGTGTCAATTTCGTTTATTTTTTCAAAAAGCCTGCTCTTCATTTTGCTGATCTTTTTTATTGTTTTTTTTCTTGGATTCGATTTTGTTTGTTTCTTCATTAAGTTTAATTATTTATTTTCTCCTACTAATTTTGGGTTTGGTTTTCTGTTGTTTTTATAGATGCTTGAGATGCATGGATAACTCATTTACTTGGTGCCTTTCCAATTTCTTGATGTAGGCACCTATTGCTATAAACTTTCCTCTGATCACTGCTTTTGCTGTATCCCATAAGTTTTGATATGTTGTGTTGTCATCTTCATTTATTTCCAGAAATTTTTTGATTTCTCTTTTGATTTACTCTATGACCCATTGTTCATTCAGGAGCATGTTGTTCAGTCTCCACGTGTTTGCCTATGTTTAGAGATTCCTGAGTTGCTAATTTCCAGTTTCAATCCACTGTTGTCTAAGAAAATGTATTCTATGTTTTAGATTTTTTTTTGCAATTTCTGAGGCTTGCTTTATGGCCTAGTATGTGGTGAGTCCTAGAGAATGTCGCTCCCCCTCTTCGTGGAGGAACGACACAGGACCCTGCGCTGTTCTTTCGTCTGCTCGGCCCTCCCCGGGTTTGCTGCTGATTCTTCCCGGGTTGGCTACTATCCCTTCCACCTCCGTGGAAGGGCGGTTCCCCCTGGCCACATTCCCCACTTCCGCAGGGGAGCGGCACACCGCCGGCCGGCTCTTCTCGGGGGCTGCACAGGTGTTCCTTCAGCTAGATGTTCCCCATAGATGTTCCTGGTGCATGCCGTTTCTCTCCTCCTTTATAGTCCTCCTCCGCCAATCCTAACTCGGCTGCCCACATGCCGAGTACGCTGCTCTCCAATCAGGAGCAAGTCCTACAGTTTATTGGTTGAACTGGAGGCAGCTGTGCGGAAGCTGTTTACTTCTCTCCCAGCGCCATATTGTGGGAGAGCAGATGCATAGAATAAGTCTTAATTCCAGTAACTCAGTCTAGTCCGGTTTGCTCCCCACAGATCCCCCTTTCTTTTTATTTTTGGCGTTGATACGCGCCTGTCTTCGGTGTCCCGCGGCACACACTCTGCTCTACTTGCTAGAGTTGCCACAGGTTCTTAAAAGTCCTATCAATCAGGCAAACCGAATCCGGGTCCTCTCTTTGCCATGTTGTGAGGAGGTTTTTAGGCGCTGATGCGTGCCTGTGTTCGGTGCCCTGCAGCGCATGCTCTGCTCTGCCTGCAGGGGCTTACAAGCCCTATCAGGCAAACCGAATCCAAGCCTTCTCATTGCCTTTTTGTGGGGAGGCCTTACTGATGTTAATTCGTGCCTGTCTTCGGTGACCTGCGGCGCATAAGCTGCTAGCCGCCGCAGGTGCTCATCGTGCTCATTGCCTCACTTAATCAGGCAGACCGAATCCAAGCTCTCACATTGCAGTGTTGTAGGGAGGCCTTTCTATTTCTCTATTTCTCTATCTCCGGGCATTCCTATTTCTCCCATTTTACTTCTATCTTCCAGCATTCCTATTTCTCTTTTACTTCTAAACTTCTGTTTCTCTTATCCCCGCGGCTTCCCGGCTGCGCCCGCCCCGAGGCTGCTTCTCGGCAGCTTTCCGGCTCTGAGCCGCTTCAGGCCGCGCCTCTCTCATCTGCGCAGCTTCCCGGCTTTGCGCGGCTTGGCTTCGCGTGCTCCGCGGTCTCCACGCCCTTCGCGTCTGCACCACGGCCTCACGCCAGCCCCATTCCCTATCTATTCACGCCCTGTGCTCTCTCTGCACACGGCGGCTTCCGCGAGTCACACAGCGTAGCTTACGTGTCCGCCACTAGCATTCAATCTAAGTTTCCTGGGCTAGCCTGGCGAATTCAACCCAGCTCACGTTTCCGCCCCACGGTTTGGCTTCCCGTCCTTTGCTCCCCGGGCTAATCAGACGGATCCCAATCTGGCTTACGTTTCAGCTTCTGGTTTCAACTTTTCGCCCCCTATTTCCGGGCTAACTTGAGAATCCCAAAGTGGCTTTCGTGTCCGCCTTGGCCTGCCCCCCACGGCTTCAATTTCCCTAACATTTTTCTCTACCCGGTATGTTTCCCCAAGCTTTCTTCCAACAATACTCCTCCCTCATTTCTCCTGGCTTCTCCCCACAGTCCGCATCCGAGTCTGTTTGTTTTAGCTTTCACTTTCGCTTTCGACCTTAGAGATTTCTCCCAGCTTCCCCCCGTAGCCCGTATCTGAGTCTATGCCTAGGCTTTCAATAGCTTCTTCCGGCACCTTTTTCGTCCGGCTTTTCCCTAGGCTGTTTGCTAGTCTCTCTCTCCGATATTTTCCCTAGGCTGTTTGCTAGTCTCTCTCTCCGATATTTTCCCAGTTCTTCCTGTTTCTTCCCTCCTAAGTTTGCTATCCGTCCTGGGTTTCCTAATCCGTTCTAGGTTTCCTATCCGAGTCACGGCACCATTATGTCACTCCTCCTCTTCGTGGAGGAACAACACAAGACCCTGCGCTGTTCTTTCGTCTGCTCGGCCCTCCCCGGGTTTGCTGCTGATTCTTCCCGGGTTGGCTACTATCCCTTCCACCTCCGTGGAAGGGCGGTTCCCCCTGGCCACATTCCCCACTTCCGCAGGGGAGCGGCACACCGCCGGCCGGCTCTTCTCGGGGGCTGCACAGGTGTTCCTTCAGCTAGATGTTCCCCATAGATGTTCCTGGTGCATGCCGTTTCTCTCCTCCTTTATAGTCCTCCTCCGCCAATCCTAACTCGGCTGCCCACATGCCGAGTACGCTGCTCTCCAATCAGGAGCAAGTCCTACAGTTTATTGGTTGAACTGGAGGCAGCTGTGCAGAAGCTGTTTACTTCTCTCCCAGCGCCATATTGTGGGAGAGCAGATGCATAGAATAAGTCTTAATTCCAGTAACTCAGTCTAGTCCGGTTTGCTCCCCACAGAGAAGGTTCCATGCACTGCTGAGAATGTGTGTTCTGATGTTTGATATGTATTCTGCAACTGTAGGATGAAAAATTCTGTAGATATCTGTTAGATCCATTTGGTCTATAGTGTCAATTAAATCTGCTGTTTCCTTGCTGATTTTGTGTCTTGTTGATCTGCCCACTGCTCAAAGTGGAGTATTGAAGTCCCCCATTACTATTGTACTGGAGTCTAAATCTCCCTTAACATTTATTTTAAATATCCCGGTGCCCTATAATTAGGTGCATATACATTTGTAATAGTTAGTTTATAATAGTTAGTTCCTGTTGAATTGATCCTTTACTCATTACATAATGTCCTTCTTTGTCTATTTTAATGGCTTTTGTGTTAAAAATCTCATTTATCTGATATTAGGTTATATTATATTAACTCATTTTTATTTTTTGTAGGCATGGAATATCTTTTTTCAACCTTTCACTTTCAGTCTGCATGCATCTTTGTTGGTGAGACGTGATTCTTGTAGGCAGCAAATAGGTGGGTTTTGCTTTTTAATCCATTCAGCAAGTCTGTGTCTTTTAACTGGAGTGTTGATGCCATTTACATTTAAGTTAACTATTGATAAGTAAAGATTTTGCCCTGCCATTTTCCAAAAAATATTCCTATTTTTATTTGAATTTTCTTTGAACTTTTTACTAAGAGATTTTCTTCCTTTACCTTGTTTTGTAGTGATGACCATGTTTCTGTGTGTCTGTGTACAACACAACCTTAATGTAGGGCTGGACAGGTGGTGACAAATTCAATTTCTGTTTGTTATGGAATCTCTTTATTTCACTTTCATTTATAAATGAGAGCTTTTATAAAGGTATAATATTCTGGGTTGACTGTTTTTGTCTCTTGAAATATATCTCCCCATTCTTTCCTAGCCTGTAGGATTTCTGATGAGAAGTCCACTGTGAGTCTAATGAGAAATCCTCTGAAAGTAATCTGGCATATCTCTCATGCACATTTTAGAATCTTCTCTTTATATTTTACTGTGGTTAGTTTCATTACAATGTGTCATGGTGAAGATCTTTTCTGGTCATGTCTATTAAAGTTCTATGCTTCCTGTACTTGGATGTCTCTTTCTTTCCCCAACTTAGGGAAGTTTTCTGTTACTATTTCACTAAAAAAGGCCTTTTAATCTTTTATCTCTTTCCACACATTCAGGAACTCCTAGAACCCTTAAGTTGTGTAGTTTTATAGCATCCTGAAGATTCCCAACAGTGTTTTTTAGTTTTCTAATTTCCTCTTGTGTTTGGCTTGACTGTATAGTTTCTTGTGCTTTGTCTTCTAAGTCAAACATGCTTTCTTCTGCTTCACTGATTCTGTTGTTAAGGCTCTACAACTGCATTTTTTATTTGTTCTATTAAATTCTTCATTTCATTTTGATTTCTCTTTAAGATCTCAATTTCATGGGAGAAATTTTCTTTCATGTCCTGTATGGATTTCGGTAGTTCATGCATTTGCTTATGATTATTTCTATATAATCTTATGATCAATTTTTTGCATTGCATTTCTAACATTTCTTATATCTCATCATCTTCACAAACTAATATTGAAGTGTTGTGTTCTTTTGGGGGCATCATGTTGTCTTTCTTATTCTTGTTTCTCAATTGGTATGTTTGTTGCTTGGCATTTGTGGAGATACTCGTTGGTTTCTTCTTCTTCCTTTTTTTTTTTTTTTTTTTTTTGTTGCTGTGGTGGCTTTTATCTTTGTACTATGGCTCTTAGATAAATGGAATGTCGGGCCGGCGCCGTGGCTCAATAGGCTAATCCTCCACCTTGCAGTGCCGGCACACCGGGTTCTAGTCCCGGTCAGGGCGCCGGATTCTGTCCCGGTTGCCCCTCTTCCAGGCTAGCTCTCTGCTATGGCCAGGGAGTGCAGTGGAGGATGGCCCAGGTGCTTGGGCCCTGCACCCCATGGGAGACCAGGAAAAGCACCTGGATCCTGGCTCCTGCCATCGGATCAGCGCGGTGCGCCGGCTGCAGTGGCGGCCATTGGAGGGTGAACCAACGGAAACAAGCTGGCACAGCTGTTACTTATGTCCTAAATGGTGCCCACTCTATTGGCTTGTTACAGGATGTCATTGTAAAGTGATCAGGGAGAGAAAAATGTGTCTATCCCATTCTTCTTTTTTTCTCCTCTATTTTGGCAGGTACACTATCCTCCACAGGGCTCCAAGCCAGGTTCCCTCTAGGCTCTTCCTGCAGCTTTTTTCCCAGTGACTTGGGCTGCTGTGGTCTGGTCTCACCCACTTTCCAACATTGGTGTGTAGGCTCTCAGATGATGGAGTCCTGCGTTGTGGGCATCCACACCCTCCATGTAGGTCTACTGTGTCCCTCTAATTTTGGTAGAGTTGCCTCTTCCATTTTATTTCTAATTCTTCCCTGAGACTACACTCTTTCCACTTTTTAAAATATCTTCTCATGGACTATAGCAGTAATCTCCCTCCCTACTCTGCCCATTTGGAACTACCCCCTCTCCTGTTACTGATTCTATCCACCAATGAACTCATAGTATAGTCAAGGAAATTAGGTAACATAAATAAAAGACATTCATATTTGAAAGACAAGTAATACTGTCTTTGTTTTACAAGTATGTGATCTCATGTGTAAAAAAATCAAAACACATTTACTAAAACTTACAGCTAGTTATTATTTGAACTAATTCATAAATTGCTCAATATTGTGATATACAAGATAAATAAGTATACTAAATAAATCATATTTATATATGCTAGCAATGAAAATACAAATATTAAATTATCTAGTCTATAATAACATCAAAAGAATAAAATGCTTAACATATAAGAAAAGTAGTGAAAGATGTGTAATGTAAGATGTACAAAGCACTGTTGAAAGAAACCTACAAAAACATAAATAAATAGAAAAGTAAACCATATTGATAGCCTTTTCATAATATGCATTTTCAATGAACATTATGAAGACTCCTCATGAGTAGAATCTGACAAAGACACATATGCTTAAGGAGGCCAAGAGATATTAGGGCAACGTGTGTGTGTGTGTGTGTGTGTGTGTGTATGAGAGAGACAGAGACAGAGACAGAGACAGAGAGAGAGAATGCATGAACTTTGGTGTATGAAAATGACTGATGAAGAAGGGAAGGTCATTTGCAAATGAAGAAAAGTACAAAATAGCTGAAAAGCTTTATTTTGGAAATACATTCATGACTGGTAGAAGAAAAAATCAAATGGAAGAACTGAAAAAATGAAGGCTAAAAAGAGTAGGCAAGAGATAAGTCCTAAAGGACTTAGCTAAATGATTCTCAACTGGCTTGTGTGTGTATATGTAACCTAATATCCATGTTACATCCTCACCTGTGAAGCTCCCTCAGTAATGATGATAGATGTGGGGAGAGTTATACCTTTCTTCCTCAAAAAGGAACAATTTTCAGGTTGATTTATATTCAGGGTACCCTGCGAATTGAGGTAATCCTAGAAAGGTGCACTTCATGGCACAGTTGGTTAAGCATTGTTTGGGATGCCCATATCCTATATTGGAGGGCCTGGTTTGAATCCAGGCTATTCCATGCTTCTGATCCCACTTCCTGCTAATGGGCATAGGATGGTCAAAGAACATAGGTTCCTACCATACACTCCTGGCTTCAGCCTGACTTATCCCTTATGGAGTGAATCAGCAGATGGAAGTAAATAAGCAGATAGAAGACATCTTTCTGTTTTCCTTTTTGTACCTCCTTCTCTCTGTTCCTCCCATTCAAACAAGTCTTATGAAGAAGAAGTCTAGCTGTTACTTGAGATCTTATCTCTGCTTATATTTTAAGTATTCTTTTATCTTTAATTTCATAGAGGTTTTTCCAAAAGATATTTCAATAAACCATGTGCACATGGGTCTTTGTCTCTTCTTTAGTTCTACTGTATTCAAGCTAACATAGCTGGTATGCTAATAAGTAGACTCTAAATATGGATTCTGAAGCTGGATCACAAGAATGTCTGAAAATTATCATCCCATCATTATTTAAAAATGATCTGTGTAAGTACAACTATTATGAATCTCAACTCTGCTGGTCTTGGATGCATAAGACAGAAGGAAATATACAGTCTTGCATCATCTCTGTGGTGTTAGTAGGAATGGAGGTGACAGAAACCCTATGAAAGTGGGTTGCTTTGAATGAATAAAACTGAGGAGTTGAAGAAAGAAAATAGTACAATAGATTTCATAGGCTTAAGATTATTAATTACAAATTTAAATAAAAATGTAAGTCAGACAACATACCTGGCAGAAGAAGAACTTAAAGGCACATTTTATCCCTATAGAAGACCAGCAGAAAGAACAGAAATTTGGCCCCAGGACTTTACTGTAAGATTGGCATAAAAGGCTGAATTGTTAGCCTTGGCAAATCTCCAATGCTAACATTACATTTCTGATATAAAAGAAATTGGACCCTGACTTTTGAGATGAAAATATCTCAGTAGATAAACTGAAAAACCAGAACTCAAGATTTTCTGAACCCTTAAAATACACAAGTGGCTTTTCTTTCCTTCTTGGAGAATAAAAATACCTGCTTCATTGAAGAGTGTGTAGAAGGAACAAATGGGTCAGGTGCCTTAAAATATTATGCTTGCTCCTCTTAGAATCTGTCCTCAAGCCCCTATTGTCAACAAACTCATAGAAAGTGTCAACTCTCTTTTTAGAGATTTATTTTATTTATTTGAGAAGCAGAGTTAGAGAGAGGGAGAGACACAGAGATGTTTTCTGAAGCCAGGAGACAGGAGCTTCTCCAAAGTTTCCCACATGAATGTGTGGGTCCAGTTACTTGAGCCATCTTCCCCTGCTTTCCCAGGCCATTAGCAAGGAGCAGCTATTAGAAGTGGAGCAGCCAGGACTTGAAATGGCACCTATATGGGATGCCAGCACCACAGGTACAGGCTTAACCTATTACACCATGGTGCTAACATCAAAAGTGTCAACTCTTAAAGTGATTCAATTGGAGAAGTGCTAGTCGTTCTTAAGGAGTATATGCTAAGGAATTATAATATTTGGCTAGCATCTACTGTGAAACTTAAGGGAAATATTCCTGGCAGTTAATACTGCATGTACTGGATATAGAGTGATAGACTATAAAGCTCAAAAAGGGAGCAATTTTGTTGTTAAGACAGGAGGGGGTATTCTTCTATGTCATGTACCAAGGGAGATGGTTATTAACACAAATCTTTTTTTTTTTTATGGTTTTTTTTTTTTATTTTTTTTGACAGGCAGAGTGGACAGTGAGAGAGAGAGAGACAGAGAGAAAGGTCTTCCTTTACCGTTGGTTCACCCTCCAATGGCCGCTGCGGCCTGCGCATCACGCTGATCTGAAGCCAGGAGCCAGATGCTTCCTCCTGGTCTCCCATGTAGGTGCAGAGCCTAAAGACTTGGGCCATCCTCCACTGCACTTCTGGGCCACAGCAGAGAGCTGGAATAAAAGTGGGGCAACCGGGACAGAATCAGCGCCCTGACTGGGACTAGAACCCAGTGTGCTGGCGCTGCAGGCAGAGGATTAGCCTATTGAGCCGTGGCACCAGCCAAATTAACACAACTCTTGAGATGATATTGGGAAAAAATGATCACCTATATTTAATGAGGTAGCAGCTTCAGAGATTTTACACTGGATTATAGAAAAAGAGATCAGATGACAGAGAAGTTGTCATGTATCTAATAAATAAAGAAATCTACAAACAACTTCCCTGAGCAGTAGAGGCAGAGTTCAGATCATAATTTTTTGACAAAAAGAACTATGCTATTGAAAGGAAACCTAGCATTTTTGAGAAAGTCAGCAGTGTGATTCCTCTAAGTGGTGAATAAAAACGGTGCAATTACAGTACTGAATTCCTAATAGCAATAGAATAAGGTTACAGAGGTAATTGCCCGGGAAAGCAGTAGAAGATGGCCCAAGTGACTGGGACCCTGCATCTATTTGGGAGACCTAGAAGAATCTCCTGGCTCCTGGCTTTGGAAGACATCTCTTTCTGTCTCTCCTTCTCTCTGTCTGTAACCCTGCCTCTAACCAGGTTACAGAACAGCAGGGACAAGCTGGCATACTTAACCATCTGAAGCAAGGTGGGCATCATCATTACAATGGTCAGCAAGGTGGGAATGGCAGCTAGGTGTATAGACCGGAAAGAATATAATTAATAGTACTAGAAGGTCATATTGGAAAGATATTCCAGCAGCTAAGAAGGGTATCAAACTTCCATGCATCATGGGGGCCAGTGTTTTGACACGATGAAATAAGAGGAGTGAGCCAGAAAATGTATATCTCTCTCTGTTTGTCTCAGCTCTCATTTTCACATACATAAATAAATCTTTTTAAAAAAGTTCCTTGCATGCCTTGTGAAACTCAGCAAGTTCCCAGATACATAACCCATTAAGTAAAGGAAAGATTGTACACTCTTGAGGAAAAACTCCCCTAAACTAGGACAAATGTACACAGTAACAATTCTGTCAACTTATCCCCACAGAGATCTACAACATAAAATGAAGACAAGAAAATTCTCAGATGTTCTACTGACTGAGACAGGGTCTGAGTTGACGCTGATAACTTGGAACTGAAATATCATGATGGTCCTTATTGGAGGAAGAAAATAGTAGGTCTACATAATAAATAAATTACTTGTCCATCTTTCCCTGGGTCCACCAAGTACTCAGACCCACCAAGTGGTGATATTGTTCCTTCTGAAATGTGTAATGGTAGTAGACACACTAAACAGTAGGCAGATCTCTCATGTTTGTCTATTACTGTGTATTTTCAAGCTATATTAGCAGGAAAGCCCAAGTGGAATCTCCTGGAATGGTTTCTTGTTGGTAAATGCTAAATAAAAAGATTATATTTGGGACCAGCATGAGGAATATCAGGTTGAACCTCTGCTTACAATGCCAGCATCCCATATCAGAGTGCTGGTTCAATTCCTGGCCACTCTGCTTCCAGCTTTCAGATAATGCACCTGGGAAGGCAGTGGATGATGCACCAAGAAGTTGGGCCCCTGCTGTCTATATTAGAGACCTAGATGGAATTCTTGGCTCCTGATCCAGCCTCGGTTAATGTGGCCTTTTGGGGAGTGAACCAGCAGACAATCTATCTCTCACTTTTGGTTTCCCCTCTTCCCCTGTCAGTCTGTCTTACAAATAAATAAATAAATCTTTAAAAAAAACTATACTATATTCCAAGGGAAATGGTGAATTTAGTCCTGACTTCAAAGTCACAAATGATGCAGAGGCAATGGCATTCATATTATATTCCCATCTAATTGAGCAATCTAGCCACTGAAAAAGTTTGTTGGGTCATGGCTGATTTCAATATGATACCATAAATTTAAGCAGAAGCCCTGATCATATTTGATGTGCTGAAAATAGTATATTTTCGGGAAGAGACTGCTACAACCTCAGGTACATTATTATTATGTGTTCTTTTCCATACCCATTAGAAATATCAGAGTAGTTTGTATTTACACAGGATATAAAAGAAAACATATATATTCAGATTATTCCTCTAAGGGATTGTACTTCCATTGCTATCTATTGCAATAGGGAAACATAAGAAATACATTTTCATCTTTATTCTCTGAGTCCTAATGACAAAGTGCCCATCATGCTTCTACCACCTTACACCCCCAACACAGCCAAATGATTTGCAATTGATGTCTTTACATTGTTTACACACACACACACACACACACACAAAGCAGCACACACACATTTCCTACCCCACATTCTTCCATTTTTTCTTATATTATGGTGTTTTACATATTCAAGAAATTCTGTATTTTACCGACTGTGATTCATACATATTTAGAGAATAAGGCTTAGAGAAAATTGTAACTTGCCAAGTTTCAATAAATATAAAGCCATTACTTTTTTGCAGCTACATTGATGCCAAAACCTCTGTCCTTTCCATTATATTAGCAGACCACCAAGGACCTCTGGTGGCCACTGAAGTTAGTCTTAAAGGTACCAGATGCTCAATTATATCTAAGAAATTTATAGGCCTGCATAGAGATAGAGTATAAAAGCAAGTTACAGATTATAGAGAAAAAATAAAATAGGGAGAAAATTTAATTTCTTTATACATCTTAATATTAAAGAAAGTAAAAACTTTTATCATTTTTTTAAAAAATCAGAATAGTTGCCTAGTCTTGAACATGAATTAAATCAAGTAGCAATAAAGGAGTAGCCTATTGCCAGCAACAATAGCAAAAAAGTTGCATATTTGTTGCATTCTAAAGCAGTTTTCATTAACTTTCCTTCAGAGAACACATATATTCCTAGTTTGCTCCAAACTTCAGAAGTAAGGTTCTCTAATGTTCCCTCAAAACAAAATGTGCAAGTATAATCCTGACTCATTCTCCCTAGCCCAGAAGTTGTTTCTAACATCTCTGAGAAGTACACTTTTCTAACTAAGGGATTTTTGAATTAACTATGGGTGCTCTCAACCAATATTGCAGCCTTGAGTTCAGAAGGAGTGGAGAATATTTAATTTATTGCTCATATCCATCTTCTACTTTGTTTGGGATAATATTTGATATCTCTAGATGTTTCAATTCATTTGTTTCCAAACAAATTGCTGCTGCTTTTGTACAATTAGGTAGAATAATATTAATTCTTTCAATTTATGATCATGGATATATTTCCATTTATTTGTGTCATGTTTAGTTTATTTCATCAATGTTTTGCGGTTTGCTGTATACAGATATTTTACTTCTTTGGTTAAATTTATACCTAACTATTTTATTTTATGTCTTTAAAAATTATGTTTATTTATTTTTATTTATTTGAAGTGCAGTGAGACATAGAGATACAGGGACAGAGACAGATATACAGTGAGAAATCATTTATCTTTGCTAGTTCACTTCCCCAAATGCCTGAAACAATTGGACTGGGTCAGGCTGAAGCCAGGAACCTGTAACTCAATCTAAGTCTCCCATTGGGGTGGCATGGACTCATCTCCTTGAGCCATTATCTGCTGCCTCCCATACACATTAGCAGAAAGTTGGCATTGGAAGTAGAACTGAGACTCAAACCAAGGCACTGTGACATAGGTTGAAGATCTCTCTATCAGCATCTTAATTTTTGGACCAAACACCTGCCCAGTAAATATTGTATTTTTTGATACCATTGTAAATGGAATTCATTTTAAAATTTCTTTCTGGGAGAGTTTTCTTTTTGTTAGTATATAGAAATTAATATGAAAATGTTCATATACCTAATCTGCAGATTCAATGCAATCCCTATCATATTTCAAATATTTCTCATAGAAATTTAAAGCACAATTTTTAAATTTGCACAAAGCAAAGTAGATAAAAATAGCTAAAGCAATCTTGAACAAAAAGTAAAAAGTGGAGCTATCACATTATAAGATTTCAAAACATATTCCAAAGCTATAGTTGAAAAAAATGGTATTTAAGTAAAAGGTTACACTCAACAAATGGAATAGAACTGAAAGTTCATAACCCAAGCATTTATGGTCAGCTGATCTTCAACAAAAGGGCCAAGAACACATAATGGGAAAAAAGGCAGTCATTTTGGCAGTATCACGTTTTTCTGGTTATTTATGATTCTTTGGGCTTGGCATAGTTGTCTGAGCAGTTGATGAGATGGGTTCCTGTCTTTACAGACTGGGTTTGGCAGGAAGAGCCTTTCATGCATCAGCCCATCATAGATTCATGGTAGGTCGTTTTGTGAGTTATGCTGGTAAGCCTCCTGCTGGGGTCCTTGAGCAGGCTGGACTGGTGCCTAAGTCAATAGTAGGTTTACCTGGTACATGACTCCACTGTGGTGCACCTGGACTAGAATACACTGGGTAGGCCTGTCAACTGGATCCATGGGGTTAGGCCTAGGAGAGTGGGGAGACTGAGCAGAAGCCTGGTTCTACAGGGGCTCCCCTTGTGCTGTAGTTAGTCTTGATCCAGTCAATAGGAGCTGGTCTGGTGCTGGGATGGACCTTGTACATGGGTCCACAGGAACATGTCCAGAATCTGAATTTGTTTACTTTCTTAAAACAGTTACGGAATCTAACAGTTACGGAATCTGGTCAAGATGTTATTAAGTGACTTTCTCTCCACTGGGAAAGGGAATTGGGTATAATGTAACCAGGGTAGTCATTTACTGTTAAATAATAAAACCATTCCATGGTTATTCCCCAATGATTTTAGGTTACACAATATAACAGTGAAATAAAAATCTTTTGGAAACTTACTGTGTATCTCGTTGAACTGATGGAAAGGATCAAGACCTAGACAGAGAGTTAGGACTGAAAATAGAACAGGACTAGGGCACTACTTTCATCACAGTATTATAAAAATGAATATTCAACATTTGTTTCTTACTTTATTGTGTAATTTAGCCCAAGATACAATTACTAGGAGAGTTCTATTTGACTGAAAATAAGTCATAGATCTACCTGTAGGCCATAAGAAAAGTCTGCAAGACTTACTTAGAATCTTTGAGGCCATGTGTTTTTGTAGCAGAAGAATGTAACATCCGAATTAATGGACCTACAAAGACTGCACTGAATGGCTTACAGTTAATTTTCTAAAATGATGTAATATTGCTATCAGAAAAAGGGGAAAGTTAAAAAAATTGTCATTCTGAATTAAAACTGAGCATAAAGAGAGAATCAAGCTTTAGCAATAAGTCAAGAGACCATGTGCTAGGTGACTAGATCTTCAAGATAAGATGATTTGTTCTTATAAGAGAACACAGAATCTAGTGTGTTTACAGGCAGAAGTAGCTTCATAGGAGGAAAAACAAGGCTGGAAGAGTAACATAGACATGGTGTGCCAAAGACATCATGACCAAACTAGACCATAGTTAACCTATATTCATATTTTAGTTATTCCATTTACTTTCTCATAAAGTCCAGATCTCATAAAGTCCAAATTTGCTCTTTACATCTAATTTCTTTTTACTTTCACACAAATTTACACTTTAATATACAAGATACAGATTTTAGTGTGCTATCAGTTACGAGTTGAAATTCATAGTACATTCAGGTTAGTAAAACATTTTGTTTTAAAGTTTTAATGTGGATTTAGCCCATGGAATTCTTTTGGGGCTGAGAAACCAAGTACTTGCTCATCTAAATATTTTTTCTGTCTGCTCTGTTGCTAGGTGAAAATTTTGTAAATATTAACTTCATGATATATTCTGAATTGGAAATATTGTCTTTTAAAATAATCTAACACATCACAATTGCATAAAACAAAACATATCAGTGATATTTTGGTAACCATTTGATTATTCCGATTATTCCTGTAAAAGCCCTACAAGCTATTTTGCCTGGACAAATGTTCTTCCCTGTAACACTTTATCAAAAGTCTACTAAATGTCTACAACTCACGCCTTGCAATCCTGGCTGTTTACCTCTCTGCATTGGTCTTGAGTATGTTTTATGATTCATTCTTGTCAGTCATTGCTAGGGACCATGGGTATTCAACTTTGAAAAGGTATGAGGTAATTTGGCTGATGAAAAATGAATTCTATTTGACAGAAAATTTGTCCCAGTGACTGCTCTAAATCAGAAAAGAAATTATATGACGTCCAAGGAGGTGTTTAGGGATGTTTTCTATACCATTATTGTTGCCTATCCCCAACTGAACTATGTCTTGATGAATATAAGAAATGTTATGGCATTGTAAAAAAGAACAGAAATCCAGAGTTACCATCTTGTACAGACTCTGTCATACTGTGAGTTTGTTAAGTGGATTCACATTTATAAATTCCCATTTTAGAATCTTTAAAAAGAGTTGATGGAAGCATTGGTGGTATTTGCAAAAGATCATGTCTGAGTGGTCTTCCTCTTAGAGGATTGTATGATTTTCTATTATAATATTACCTATTTCTGATTTGTTCAGCATGTGAATGTTTTGACATTAAGTGCTCATGTTAGGAAAATCTTACATTTATGGGAGATATTTTGTTATTAGCATTTTAATATAAATGTAGCTTCCTTGGTATTTTGGAAAGCTATTCCCTTCACCCTGCCACTGTGAAATATTGGCTCCGTGATATTTTAGCACTAGATGTTTTGAACATAAGCGAAACACAATTAAGAATAAAAACAAGAAAGGAAGAGAAGGGAGGGAGGGAGCAAAGTAGGAAAAGAGGGAAGCTGGGGAATATCAATATATATTCTTAAATCTGTATACATGAAATATGTGAAATCCCTTCTCTTTATATAAATAAATAAATAAAAGCAGCACTATGTAGAAATCCTAGAACAAATCACCAAAACATTCTATGATAGCTTTTTTCATTACTAATAACTTATAAACACACACTCCCTACTTTGTAAATACTAAAATAACAGCCCTACTTAAATCTTTTATTTTTGTTGTTACCTTTTTGTTGCTTTTCTCTAAAAATTATATTGGCTATTGCTTTGTAATATATAGTCTATAATTTTTAAATTATAAAACTGTCATGGCTGATGTAAAATTACTAATCTTGAGGCTGAATCTTGAATAGAGATAAAATTTGTTTTCTGAACTAAATATTAAATCAAATTATTTTATTTGGCTTTAATAATATATATGTATACACACATATAAATTATTCCATTTTACATGTACTGTTCATGAATTGTCTCAAAAAGAGTATGGTTTTTCAATCAATAAGATTTTTGTATAGAACAGTAGTATATCCCAAAGTTTCACTTGTATTCCTCTGCAATCAATCCTATTCTGATCCTGGTCACTGACAACCCTAAACTGCTGTCCCTATTAGAACTTCTTTAAATTGAATTTGTCTTTAATGAGAAAATTTTTCAATTAGCAAAATGTTCTGACATTCATTCATAGCCTGAACCAGTAGTTTGTGACTAATCTAGGACTTGTATATTTTGTTACAAATAATAAAATAAGCTTGTTAACTAAAAATGCTGAAAATTAGATTTCATTCAATCTAAGATCTAATAGGATATAATTGACATCTTAAGATTATTACACCCTCAAATTCGTGAACATCAATTTATCCCCATTTGTATATATTTAGAGAAGTCTATTCAAATGCTTTTTCTACTTAAAAATATTTTTTTGAGATGCAGAGAGAGAGAGAGAGAGAGAGAGAAAGAGATCCCATCTGCTGATTTATTCTCCTAAGTGCCTAATATGATCAGGGCTATACCCAAGGTGGGAGCCAGCTCTCCCACAATGGGTGGCAGGATCCTATTTACTGCAGCCATCACTGCTGCTTTCCAGAGTTTTCAATAACAGGAAGCCAGAATCAGAAATCAGAGCCAGGAATTGAACTCAGGCAGTTGGATATGGGACACAGGATATTGTAACCCCCGTGCTTAAAAGCTACTCCACACTTTTCTCTGCCAATTTTTAATTGGGTTCTTTGTTTTGACTTCCTTTTGTTTTTCTTTCTGTTTTTTTTTTTTTTTTTTTTTTTTTTTTTTTTTTGACTCTTAAGGTTTAGGAATTCCTTACAGGTTTAGGATAGGAAATCTATCAGATATATGATTTTTGTATATATTTCTTCCATTCTATAGTTTGCATTTTCACTCTATAAGTTTTTTTCTTTTTCTGTGTAGAAGATTTTTTATTTTTTTTTAATTTAATTTTATTTTTTTTGACAGGCAGAGTGGACAGTGAGAGAGAGACAGAGAGAAAGGTCTTCCTTTGCTGTTGGTTCACCCTCCAATGGCCACCGTGGCCGGCGCACCGCGCTGATCCGAAGCCAGGAGCCAGGTACTTCTCCTGGTCTCCCATGGGGTGCAGGGCCCAAGCACTTGGGCCATCCTCCACTGCACTCCCAGGCCATAGCAGAGATCTGGCCTGGAAGAGGGGCAACCGGGACAGAATCCGGCGCCCCGACTGGGACTAGAACCCGGTGTGCCGGCGCAGCATGGCGGAGGATTAGCCTAGTGAGCCGCGGCGCCGATTTTTTATATTTTTAAGTGATATAGTTCCACTTAGCTATTTTTGCTTTTGTTGTCTGTAGTTTTCCTGTCACATTGAAGAATAATTTCCATAACCATGTTTTCTTCTAGAAATTTTATAGTGTCAAATCTCATATTTATATTTTAATCCATTTTTAGCTGACTTTTGGCACATTTTAATTTCAATATTTAACTGGTCATTGTTATTATGTAAATCTTTTATTTTGCATATTTACCTGTTTGCTGTGATATTGCCAAATTCGCCTATTTATTTGGATTTTTCCCCCTGATGACTTAAGATTTTTTAGTAGATTATCATGTTATCTGTCAGTAAAAATATTTTATTTTTTTCTTTCCAATTTGTGGGGTTTTGTTTCTTCTTTATTATCCTGGTGAGGTTCTATTTTATAATTTTTCCTCAAAGTGGTGGCCATGGAGATTATTGTCCTGTTTATGATGTTTGGGAAACTATTTAGTTTTTCACCTTTGTGTGTGAAGCAAGTTGTACAGATGTATTTTATGATTAATAGGAATCTATTTTAAGAATATTAATATAGAGGGCTGGCATTGGAGTTTAGTGGATTAAACTGCCACCTGTGACACTGACATCCCATAAGGGTGCTGGTCCAAGTCCCAGTTGTTCCACTTCTGATCCAGCTCCCTGTTAATGCCTGGGAAATGCAACAGAAGATTGTCCAAGCACATGGGCTCCTCCAACATATGTGGGAGACCCAGATACAGCTCCTGGTTCCTGGCTTAGACTTGGCTCAGCCCTAGTCATTGTAGCAATTTGGGGAGTAAACCAGCAGATGGAAGATCTCTCTCTCTCTCTCTCTCTTTGTGTCTTCCTGTCTCTCTGACTTTCAAATAAATAAATAAATATTAAAAAGTATAAATATGAATGTATGTTTAATTTTTATAAATGCTATTTCTACATTTATTTTGAATCCACTGCAATAGGTAGACATTTTTCATTTTTTAGTCTATTAATAAAGTGACTTGCAACAATGGAATTATTACTGTTAACCATCCTTGCATTCCCAGGATAAATATCAGCTGGTTATGGTACATAGTATTCTTACATATGGCTGCATTCAGTAGCTAAGTGTTTTAATATATATTCACAGATATTTTCTATAATTTTTCTTGCAATAACCTGTTACATTTTTACATCAGATTAATGTTCCCTCATAAAATGAATTGAGGGCTGTGCCCTCTTATTTATCAGAAAAATCTGTCTAGAATTGTATTACTTTTCAAAGTGTTTGTTAAAAGTCACTATTATACTCCCACAGGCTTAGAGTTTGTGACAAGTTTTCAGCTGTAAAATCAATTACTTTAAAGAATTAGGATATGCCGAATGTGATTTTTCACTAGTGTCCTTTTTAAAAAAAGATTTATTTATTTGAAAGAGAGAAGACAGAGAGAATCTTCCACCTTTTGGTATACTCCCCAAATGGCTGCAGTGCTGGTCTGGGCCAGCAAAAAGCCTGGAGCCAGGCATACCACCTGGGTCTCCCAAATGGGAGGGACTGTTGCTTTCCCAGGTGAATTAGCAAGGAACTGGTTTTGAAGGGAACCCCAGGGATTAGAACCAGTGCTCATTATGGGAAGCCAGTTTTGCATGAGGCTGCTTAATCTGCTGTACCACACACTAACCACTCACAAGTGGTTTTGATAGGTTATTTTCATGTACATGCCTATTTAAACTTAGTAATTAAATTCACATCGTTTTCCACAATATTCTCTTGTTATTTTAATACTGAGAAATCTGCAGTATTGCTCCCTACTTAAAGTCTGATACTGATCATTTGTGTCTTTATTTTGTTTATTAGCAGTATAGTTTTAAGTTATTAATGTTATTAATGTGATGTAATTAATATAAGTAATTAATAAGAACTCAGAAAATTGGGATTTCTTTTTCTCCCTTCATTGTTCTTCTTTTCTCTGTTTCATTGATTTTTGTCAATATCATTGGTATGTCTTTCCTTCCACCTATTTTTTTTTGTGGGGGTGTTGTCTTTTTCTTGTTTTTAGATTTATTTATTTATTTCTTTGAAAATCAGAGGAACAAACTAGGGGCGGTGGGGAGAGAGAGAGAGAGTATACTTCATTTGCTAGTTTACTCCCAAGATGTCTGTATCAGCCAGGGCTGAGCCACGCGAAAGCCAGGAGACAGGAGCCAGGAGCCTCCTCCAGGTCTCCCACATGGGTGGCAGTGGCCTAAACACGTACATCATCTTCAGGGTTTTTTTTCCAGACCATTGGTAGGAAGCTGGATTGGAAGTGGGGCATCCAGGACACAAACTGGCGCCCATATGGGATGCCAGCCTTGCAGGTAGTGCTTATACCCACTATGCCATTATCCTAGCCCCCTCTTTGCCTATTTTTCTATTAATTTTTCTTTGATTTCTTTTCTCTAGTCATATTAAATGAAATCCTAAAGCAATGGTTTGAGAACTGTTTTAGTTCACTTGCTATAAATTTCCCTTCTAAACTGCTGTAGGTGCATTTCGCATGTAAAATGCCATGTATTTAGGGCCAATTTCGTGGCACAGTGGGTTAAGCTGCTCTTGCAACTCCAGCATCCTATACCAGAATGCTGGTTGAAGTCTCAGCTGCTCCACTTCCAGTCCAGCCCTCTGCTAATGTGCCTAGGAAAGCAGTGGGTAACAGCCCAAGTACTTGGGCTCCTGCCAGCCACATGGAACACCTGGATGTAGTTCCGGGCTCTTGGCTTCAACCTGGACAAACATCGTGCTTTGCAGTCATCTGGGTGTGATCAATGATCTATCTCTGTGTCTCTTCCTCTCTTTTAGACACTCTGTCTTTCAAATAAATAAATATTTTTAAAATGTCATACATTTATTTTAATGTAATTGTATTGCCTTATTTCCCTTATGATTTCTTTATTGACTATCAGCTTATTTAGAAACATACTGTTTATTTTATGTGTATTTGATTTCCTGATTCTAGTTTAATTTTATTAGATAATATAATACACTTTATATAGGTTTTTCCTTTTCCTTTTAAACTTATGACTACTTTTTGTTTGTTTGTTTTTAAAAGATCTATTAATTTATTTGAAAAGCAGAGTTACAGGGAGAAAGAAGGAAAAAGAGAGAGGGGGGTCTTCCATCCTCTGGTTCACTCCCCAAATGGCTGCAACAGCTAGAGCTATGCCAATCCAAAGCCAGGAGCAAGGAGCTTCCTCTGGGTCTCCCATCAGTTGAAGGGGCCCAAGGACCTGGGCCATTGTCCACTGCTTTCCCAGGCACATTAGCAGAAGCTGGATAGGAAGTGGAGCAGCTAGGACTCGAACTGGCCCACATACAGGATGCCGGCACTGCAGGCAGCAGTTTACTGGCTATGCCAACAGCACAGGCCCCTTATGACTACTTTTACTGCAAAGGATCAGTGCATTCCTCATTTGCATTTGAAAATAATGTGTATATGCTATTGTTTGTTGTAGTGTTCTATAAATATTTTTATTTGTTCCAGAATATTGTGTCCCTGAATTCTATTATTTCCTACTTACTGTCAAGCTGTTCTTTGAATCAGAAAGAAGTAGTGAAATTTTAATTTAAAATTTTCAGCCTTCTTGAGTAATAATTGACTGATAAGTGTGTACGATTTTTCAGGTGTATAGAACAGTGATTTCATATACACACATTTTGTGAAATGATTATCATAATCAAGTTATTTAACATATCTGCCACTTCACTATTCTGTTTTGTTCTGATTTGTAGTGAGAACATTAAAACTAATTTTTTTCAAAGATTTATGTATTTATTTGAAAGGTAGAGTTATAGAAAGAGAGGAAGAGACAGAGAGAAAGTGAGGTCTTCCATCTACTGGTTTACTCCCCAAATGGCCAAAATGGCTGGGGCTGAGCCAAGCCAATGCCAGGATCCTGGAACTCCATTTAGGTCTTCCTCATGGGTGACAGAGGCTCAAGAACTTGGAACATCCTCTGCTGCCTTCCCAGACACATTAGCTGGGAACTGGGTCAGAAGTGGAGCTGACAACGCTCAAGCCGACATCCGTGTGGTATGCGGGCATCACAGGTAGCGGCTTAACCTACTGCCCCACAACACTGGCTTCAAGCTATTTTCAAGTGCACAATTCAGAAGAAAATTTAACTTTTTAATGAATGCGGACGAGGAATTTTATATTGTTAGGTGCTGGATTTTGTTGTATTCTTTTAAACAGTGTTTGATTTGGTTCTGGAATGAGGAATCTATGACATTCTATAGACACACTTACAATTTGTAATGGAAAATGCAGAATATTCTTAAACTTAGCACTATTTCACCTGACTACTTATGCATTTGATTTTAAGGTCTCTTATTTTGTAAGTCTCACCTCTCTGGATAATGGGAAACCAAACCATTTCTAGCTTTTAGTGAATTCTGAACAAATTTTTCAGCCTACTGCTTTACAAATTTTTTTTACAACCTTAGGAAAATTTATGGTTTTCATAATAAATTTTCAGAGAAGTATTAAGCCAAAGATTAAAGTGGAACTATTGTCCCATTTTGAAGCAACCTTTCTCTTCCTCTCCTCCCTCTCCCCGCCCCCATCTCCCTGTACCAGCCCCTATCCTTCAGTATTTTGTTTCAAATTATAGCCGCTTTGATTTCACAAATTCTACTCCATCTCTACAACTCAGAAAATTCCCTATTTAGAATACACTTCCTCACATTGTGCACTGGGTATGACCTCCATGCAATAAACTGGCTCAATCAAAAGTGCACCTCATTTATTTCCTTTGTCTCAGGATCAAAAACTCATACTATTTATTTCCAATGTTTGATGACATGACTGGCTTTTGAGATTCTCTTTTATTTTTTGACTGTTGAAAACAGAGTTAAATTTAGTCAGTTATTCTCATACAGCTAGAAGTAGAAGTTACAAATAATTTTGAATTTTTTTCTATAATTATATTTTTATAGGTTTATCTTTTCCCATGCAACACCCACAATAGTAAGAATAAATTATTATTATATTAATATAGAATTCACATTCTTAGACTATATTAGCATTGGCAGATTTATACAAGCAGTGGAATACTGATCCAAATAACTACACATAACTCATTCTAGTTTATACTCACAGAATCATTTGAAGTGTCTGTGCTTTCTAGTTTTCTAGTGATTTATAAGCCAAATGTATGGAGTCAGGAAATTAAGAATAGTCTATGGAAGTTGTAATTTTATATTTTGAAAGTTCTCTGGTCAGGGAATATTCTCACCCTGATTACAAAATATACATTAGCTTAAGTATAGAGATCACCATATTAGAATTCTTTAAACTCAGAAATATCTCAGGAATACATACTCCTATAGAGAATAATATATTAGCATACAATATAATAAAAGGAATCATTTGTCTCCTTACTACCTCATTTGTTCATTTTCCAACCACTATTTTGGTTTGCTTAGCAGTGATACACAAACTTAGAGAAAATGCAAGGATAATATAATTTCCACTAATTTAAAGACTTTCACATCTTTCCATTTTCACTTTTAATCTGTTGGTGTCATCGATGATCATGGTGACCCCATAATTTGTAAATGGTGAAAAGGAGGGAAAGGTCTATTTCTCCCCCTTATGGCCACATGGTTGCATCTGATTTCTGCATTCATCAGATTTGTAGTATGTTGCAAAATTTCAGGGTCTCATGGCCTCCCAGTTACCTTAGTTATCTTAAGCTTTCTTAAATCTAACTATGGACTTAATCAGTGGTGGTCATGAGTGGTACCTTCTGAGCTCTGGCAGTAAAAATGTGAGCAAGTACCATTTATTTTCCCCACTTCGTGAGCTGTTACTTCATAACGCATACGGATAGTTTTCATGGGAATTCTGATATGTGTGGCTTTCTGGCCATTATTACCAGGTTCTGAACAGTACGCAGATGTAGTAGGCCATCTCAATTGAATTTTCCAAGTGTTAGTTCCTATTCCAAGGATATAGGATGGCAGAAATTAATTTGCAAGTTGCCTCTAGTTATTTTATGCTGTCCTAAAAGGTGTATGCACGGGGCCGGCGCTGTGGTGCAGTAGGTTAATTCTCTGCCTGCGGTGCTGGCATCCCATATGGGTGTCGGCTCTAGTCTCAGCTGCTCCTCTTCTACTCCAGCTCTCTGCTGTGGCCTAGGAAAGCGGCAGAAGATGGCTCAAGCCCTTGGACCCCTGCACTCACATGGGAGACTCAGAAGAAGCTCCTGGCTCTTGGCTTCAGATCGGCCCAGCTCTGGCCGTTGCAGCCATTTGGGGAGTGAACCAGTGGATAGAAGACTTTCTCTTTGTCTCTGCCTCTCACTATCTGTAACTCTACCTCTCAAATAAAAAAAAAATCTAAAAGGTGTATACATATATATAATACATATATATTTACATATATAAAAGGTGCATATAAAGGTATATACGTATATATAATACACCTTACATGTAAACTTTTATATACATGAATTTTTGGATTAGAAGAGAAGGGGAACTCAATCCCAGGTACTCCAATATGGGATGAAGATGTCCCAAGGGGCAGCTTAAGCCACTGAATCACAGTTCCCACTCTGTTCCATTTATTTTTTAAAGATTTATTTATTTATTTGAAAGTCAGAGTTACACAGAGAGAGAAGAGGCAGAGAGAGAGGTCTGCATTGCTGGTTTACTCCCCAATTGGCCAGAATGGCTGGAGCTGCATTGATCCTAAGCCAGGATCGAGGAGCTTCCTCCAGGTCTCCCACGTCGGGGCAGGGGCCCAAGGACTTGGGCCATCCTCTATTTGCTTTCCCAGGCCATAGCAGAGAGCTGAATCAGAAGTGGAGCAGCCGGGTCTCGAACCAGCGCCCCTATGGGATGCCAGCGCTTCAGGCCAGGGTGTTAATCCTCTGTGCCACAGCACTGGCCCCTCTGCTCTATTGTTAAACACTATAATATATCATTCTGTCTGTATGAGTAACAAGATAATAGACATTTTCCTTCTCTGCATGGTAATTATATGTGCTTATTATCCATGTAAATATATCATGGCTTGAGTGATAATTTTCTGTTAGTGTTCAACAAAGAAACAAACATATGGAATGTCAGCTTGTAAGGATAATTTTTGTGTTCGTGTGGCTAAAAGAACCCCCAATTCTACTTTATATAAAGTAATTTTAATACATTTGTTGTGTACCTTCTTTACTTCAAGAACTATGCTCTCTGTTAGGAATATAGTAAACAGATTACATACAGTTATTCATATACAAGATGTTCACTTATAGAAATTATTTGAAAAAAGAAATAAATGAATTACTGAATGCAGAGTTTAGATTTTACAGCAGTATTTGTGGTGGCAAAGAAGCATTTTTTGTTCTGCACCACATAAGTGCACCAATAATAATGGTTAGAAGAAGAACTATAAGAAACACCTATATTAGAATGTAGCATCCCTTTTAGGAGTCTTAAGCTTCAACTGATGTGTAGTATTTGTTAGTCAGTGTTCCTAGTAAAAACATTTATCAAAAAACAGTCGATAAAATTCCAGAATTAGAAAAGTGTGACTTTAAACCTTTAAGGAACTGCTAAACTTGGTGTTAAGGCCCAGGCTCAGTAGGATCAATGATTTGGTTGAAGAAATACCTTGCTGTCCCTCTAGTTAAGTGCAATACTCTGAAGGTCCCCAGAAGAAAATTGATATATCTGAGATGTTATCTAGGATGTACTCTTATGCTATTTTTGCAAGCTGCTTTCATCATACTAGGAAGGATTTGTCAAGTTGCTTACCTGTTGTGAAATCCAACATGATTTCTTGAGGGTGCAATCTAAGGCTGAGTTATAACTTTTCCTCTTAGCACTGCTGTATCAATGCCTATGCAATTGTAATTCTTTCTGGGATCCTCTTTATTCCGTGGTTGCTAGACAGAATGGTAGACAAAACAAATGTATGTCATCCAGTAAGACTATGGTCGGTCAGGTGTATTTGCCAAGAGTTAAAAACAGAAAATGTTCAGATTGCTTCTTTACATCTAAACCCTTCTATCCTAAGTCTTGAATGCAATTTTCATTATTGACTTGTTTAAACTGAGACAACTAAACCTGCTTCTATTCATTTTTGTTTGTTTGCTTTTTGTGCAAATAGCTGATTTATCCTAAGGAGTTGAAATTCATGAAATTAATGCCCTATTATTAAAATTAAACACTTGAAAATGAGTCATAATTTAGTTTTTACTATAAATCACCTACAAATAGCCTGTGTATTATTCATTTTTAATATTCTTTTGTAAGTTTGTCCTTGGCATATAAACATGGGCCAAAGAAGAAATGTTGAAGAAACATGTCATTAAATCTCAGATACATACAAGAATAAACAACTTGTTGTTCAGGTAAAGAGGGGTGACATTTAAAACAGTCTAGCTATTGTGGGGGTGCTGAAATTTTGTCTCTATTGCCATTTTGTGGAACAGCCACATGTTAATCAGGAGACCAAATGGAAAATTCTTATTCTAGGTTTATATGGAATTAGACTGCAAGTGACTCCTGTAAATATTTGAGAATTTTGATTGCCTATTTTCAAGGAAGTCCTGAATTTCAAAAGATAATTTTCATGTAATAAAGTGGATTTTATATCCAAGAAAGCAACGAGGAAACTGTGACATGTTGGCATTTATAAATAGTCAATGCATCCAACTTGATATCATAACTGTGCATTTCTATTTCATTGATAAAATAAGAAGCATTCCACAATTTTCTGCATGTAAGCAAGGAATGACTAGCAGTCACTTATTGATATGTGAATCTAAGAACAAAGTTTTTCATTTCTTGATAGCAATTGAACGTAGATTAGTATTTAAAAATAATAATTTGTTAGGTAATACAAAACACATTAAATATATTATTTTCATCCTCATACTCTTTCATATGGCATGTATTATGCTCCTTTCATTCTCTTTATTCTCCCAGTTCCCATCCCCACTGATTCTTTACTTCTTTCTTCCCTTATCTCCCCTACTCTTTCCCACTGCATTGAAGTAGACTACTTTGAAACATACCTTGTTCTTATCTTATCTTTTATCTTTTCTTTCTCACAGCTCTTTTCTATTGCATTTTGACTCAGTTTCATGGGACTCTTTATTCCTTGCACTATACCTGACTGTAGCATGCAATCTCTGAGTGTAGGCACATATACAGTAGGAGATGGAATGACCAGTCCAGAAGTACAAGGTACAATTGGCAAAAGTGGAGATACTGCTCAGTAGTATTGTGAGCTAGCAGATTTAAGTTTTATTCACAATGAATTTTCTTCTGTGGAATGTTTATCTTCCATGGAATGTAATGGCTATCCCCTGTCTGTTGCTTTCCATTTTAAACATCCATCTCAGTGTGGCCATGCCTTTACTTACTCGGTCTTACGCATGGTTACATACTTTTTCATTCATCTGTGCCTGAGGTCAATGACCCAGATATTCTTCATCTTGCTTCTGGCTATGTATATTTTTTCATGTATGCTGTTATTGATTTTATTCTCTTATTGTTTTTCCATCTCCACTGCTGACATTAGTATTCTCTAAGAATGGATATATTAATCATACTTCTAAAATTTTAATAGCTCAATACTGTGGCCCAAACACATTAATTTAGCTTCTTTGTTCCATATTGAACAGTGAAAACTAAAAGTGGAACCCAAAATGTGATAGTGTAAAACTATTAACTTTTTGATATCAACCATCTTATTATTTATTGCCATTTATTTTGTAATTATTACTTAGGGAAAAAAAATCCATCATTGCTCCATGCCCGCTTGAACTGCAGCCGCGGATTTAAAGATGAATCCAGACTTCAGCCTTCCCCTGAGGCTGATGGACTTCTCCTTTCAAAGTAGGACACTTCTATCTGATGGCATTAACCATAAAATCCCCCATTTCAAGTCCATGATATCCTGAAGGACAACGGCTCATTTCATTTCTTATCAAGAAATCGGGCAGATCAGTCATATTTCCCGAATCAAATGACATTTCAGAAAATTCATTTGAACCAAAAATGAGGTTTCTTCTCTGCAGACTCCAATTAGTTTAAAAGTGGTTTCTGACGAATATTTTCAAAATAACTGAGTGGTGGTGCATTTAAAAAAAATCCCTATCTGTATGTATATGACTGTATCAATTCGAATTTCACACACACAACCATGTGCATACACTTATATACACATCTATGCACACACAGATACACACACAAGCTTCCCAAGAACCACAGTTAGCCATCCTGTCAAGCAGCATAAATCTTTAATTTTAGCCATCAGCATTAATAGTAAAATACTTAAGATCTTTCCTTCCTTCTTTTTTTTTTTCCATCCCATTACCCTAGGTATTCCAGTGGGAGTGTACTTGTTCGTTTTCTCCCTAAGTACATAAAATTAGCTGCTTATCGGTTGATCTTCTTACATGATCCTTTAAAAACCCTTTGTGTGTGTGTACAGGCACCTATGCTGCGTCCAAGGCCGCTTGTGCCTTCAGAGGAAGCCTAGACAAGCCACCCCCAGCCTTTTTCTTACCCACTCACAGGGGGCTCAGGCCTAATTAAATTGCTCTCAAAGACAAGAAGGGATGAATTTTCTTCTTTCCATCTCCCTTGTCACCCATTTAACTCAGCTGACATTCACCGACTCCTTTTTACTTATGTTCAAAAAAAAAAAAAAAAAACCCACATGCACACACGCACAAAAGCCCTATAAAGATAGGGTTTAGAGAGCTGGGAGAAGTAGGGAGGGGTGGTGTTCGTGGCTAAACTCTTAATCTGGTTACTCCGTGTGATTTATAATTTCAGAAACAAACAATGGAAACAGGATAGAGAGGTGGTGCCAGAGGACAGGTTTGATTTCTCTTGCTGACTTTGATTTCATTCCATTAAACCAGCACTAAGCAAGACTGAAACACACACACATACATCAACCCTCATATCAGCGTTTCTGGTCAATCTTGTACCCCTCCTTTCTCTCTCTCTCTCTCTCTCTTTCTTGGGCTCAGATTAATGAGGGAGGTTTTAGAAACTAGGATGAGCAGAGCCTGTTAATGTAGCTCTGCCCAAGAGGGGCAGAGAAGAGCGGCAGCCACTTTGGCCAGCCTGCTATTGATTGGGCTGGAGGTCAGGGGGGAGCGGCTGCTGGTGCTGCATTTCTGAAGCTGAAGTTCACCGAGCGGGCTGCAGAGCTTTGGCCAGAGCAGACAACGGGAGCCCTGTGCAAGTCAAGCTCCAGTAAGGGCCTAGGCAGAGCAAGGCAATTAGCCTTTGAAGGTCATGGACAGTTCCCTCCCCCTCTTCTCTCTTTCACCACAGTATCCAGCCTTCCTTCCCTCCTCCTCCTTTCTTCATCACCCATACTCCAAGCACATCTGAGGAATCCATTCAATTAAATCTCTCTCGGCTCCAGCTGGCTCCTGAGTGAAAGGTCAGTAGAGTCCAAGAGGGAGAAAAAGACGGGAGGAGGAGCTAGAGCCGTGGCTGCCTCAGAGCCTCCTTTCGTCTGCCTCTCCCTCCCCCGCGCTTTGCCCAAGCTCTCCTGTGCCCACTACCTTTCTACCAACCATCTTTAATGATACCCGATGGTCAATCACACCCCAGCAGTCAGAGATATGCCCTGAAGCATCATTGTAGTAGGGAGGGATCGATCAGGTTAAGAAAAAAAAAAAAAAAAGATTATAATGATAACCCGTGGACATAATGTCAGTTTGTTTGCTGTGCTTCTTGGAGGCCTATCACTGCTTGCCTGGGCCAGCCCAGCTGCTTGGAGGGTCTGTGTGAATCCCATATTCTTCTCTTTCTGCATTTTGTCTTGCCTTAAAGAGATCTAATTAGATTGAGGGATATCCTGCTGGGTTGCGTGTTTGCTGGCTCCATAAACAGAAGAGAAAAAAGATGACAGATCCTATTTTTGCAAAGAACATGATCTACATTAAACAAGAACTGTCCTATTTAAATATCTATGCTATCCTAAGAAAGCACTTTAAAAATTTTTGTTTGAAGGATTCAACTAGGTATGTATAGGTATCTTTAGAAAAAAATACTGTTTAAATTATAAACATTAGCAAAATAATTTAGTGAAAGGATTCATTAGATGAAAATGGTTCAGAATGAAGAAGTTTGCAGAAATTTTACATTTATACAAAGTTAGTTCAAAAGTGCAATTAAGAGATAAATTTATTAGGCTGCAAAAAATGAATTTCATGCATATGTGCGGGTCTCCAACAGGTTCTAGGAAAATGTATACAAAGAAAAAACTATGCATGGATTTCAGTCTATTGTGCACCATAATAAATTTATTAATTGATTCCATCTTCCTCATTTTGAAGAGTCCTTTGTTGTATCTACCTACATATATAGACATATAGATAGATGTATATATACATACACACATACATTCTCACACATAAAGACATGTTTTTCTTGTTTTTAAGGAAGATGAGCTTAGATTGTGTTGTTGCATTAGCTGCCCAACATTTATTTAAAATAACATGAGAATTAATATGAATATTTGATTATTCCAGGTGGTATAAATTTGAACAAAATGTCATCTTTTCCTCATGCAACTTATAATCTGTCATATTGAATATTTAGGTATAAATGTTTCAAATTAGGTTGCCTTTGTATTTTTTTTAAGATGTGCTAGTTTTTATATGTCTATGTGCGTCTAGGGCTCTGTACTTTCTTTTTCTCCAAAATTATAGGGATACAGATCCTACTACAACTAACATCATGCATGCAATCAAATTTTTTTGCTGTCACGTTATTTTCTGCATCATTTGATAAGCCAAACCACATTTTCCTATATTCCTATTAAACTATTTGATGATGCTTTATATTTTGCTGTGTAATTGGGTGAGCAATCATGTGATAAGCATAAGTTTGGTATGAAATCAAAGAAGCAATGCTAAAAAATGACTATATTTTCAGGAAAGTTTCTAAGATGTTGAATCATTTAGAAAGAAGGATTGTAGAAGTAGTATTACTTCTTTGTAAATTTTATGACCAAAATGATAAAACTCTAAAAGTTATCTAGTATAGTTAATGTGTGATAGTTTTCTTTTATAGCCTAACATTATGCTTTTTGAAATGAATGTTAGATATAGAAGGTTGTTGTGTGCTTAGCTAAATTAAAAATGAGTCTGACTTAAAATGAGTGTTTTTATTTTTGTTGAGGAAGATTTGATAAATATATGGAAGAAAGAGATATATAATAACATACTTTTAAATGTCTCAAATTTAAATTTTCTTTATAAAATTATTCAAGATAATACTTAATACCACTTGTTTTATTTACTTATTTATTTATTTGACAGATAGAGTTAGACAGTGAGAGAGACAGAGATGAAAGGTCTTCCATCCACTGGTTCATTCCCCAAATGGCTGCCATGGCCGGTGCTGCGCCAATCCGAAGCCTGGAGTCACGGGCTTCTTGCTGGTCTCCCATGCAGGTGCAGGGGCCCAAGCACTTGGGCCATCCTCCACTGCCCTCGGGGCCACAGCAGAGAGCTGGACTGGAAGAGGAGCAACTGGGACTAGAACCTGACGCTCATAGGGGATGCCGGCGCTGCAGGCAGAGGACTAGCCAAGTGAGCCATGGTGCCAGCCACCACTTGATATTTTATAAACAGTCTGTGTAGAAAACTTCTATTTAGATGTATAGGTAATAGTAACCAGCATATCCCATGAATGTAGATATTTGTGTACATGTGTATGTATACATGCTCTCACCTATACAGAATTATCTGATACTGCCAACTAAGGAATATGATTATTCATTCTGGTTGTGTCTGTTCAATTTATGTATCTCTCAGGTAATCTTTCAATAGTTGAAGGAATTCTTAATTCATTCATTGAACAAATATTTATGCTATACTTGTTCTTAGCCAAATGGCTGAGTAGAAATTGAACAAATATTTATAAAGCATTGACCATGTCAAATATCATGTCAGTTACTGTACCCACAGAGATGAAACAAATAAAGAAAATACACATGTTCCCTGCCCTCATAGAGTCTATAGAAAATAAAAAACACTGCACAGATATTTATGAAAGGCAAAGTTGACAGAGATGTTTAAGGGACAATGGAAGCATGTGTCAGGCCAACTAAATCTAGTGATAATATTACATTTCTGCCTTGCCAGTCAATGACTATCAATCTAGAGTTATTCCCATGTAATTCTAGATGTCCATGTATAAGGCAAAATGGCTTTCATTGCCCAAGGACAATTCTTTAAAGAATTAAGGTAGTGAAATGAGCATTTGACTTTGCAGTTAAGACACATTTTGGGATGACCACATCCTATGTTGTAGTGCTTGGGTCAAGTCTGGTCTCTCCTCCTATCTACATCTTCCTGCTAATGTGCACCTGGGGAGGCATCTGTGTGGGTCAAGAACTTAACTCTCTGGAATTCACGTGGGAGATATGAACTGAGTTCTTGGCTCTTAGTTTTGGCCTGACCTAGCACTAATTGCTGTGTGCATTTGGAAAGTGAGTCAGTGGATACTCTGTCATCCGTCTCTGTCTCTCTGTTTGTTTCTCTACTTTTCAAATAATAAATAAAATGAATAAAGGTGGGTGAGATGTGAGTCATTAGACACAACTGCACAAAGGTATTGGAGCAGGATACAAACAAAATCAGAAAAGTAATGGAAGAAAGTCTGAGCAGAGTGCTGGCAGTCCCTGATACAGACATCAATGGGATTTTATGTGGATTATACAAATGGCATGCTAATTTCACTTACTGATATAGGAAAAATAGGAGAGAATATGTTGAGAAAAATGTGGGTAAGATTATAAATTATGTCAAGTTGATTAAGCTTAAAGTGTTTGTGAGGGACCATTTGAAAATGTTCAATAAGCAGTTAGATATATGTCTACATCTCGAAGCAGGAGACTGAATAGCACTTACAGCAAAGTTGCAGGATACATAGCTAATCTAAAAAGTCAATTCCTTCCTTAATAACAGAAATGAACAAGAAGAATTTGTAATTAAAAACATAATACAAATGCTGGCAATGATGTGGAGAAAAGGATACCCTAATATACTGTTGTTGGGAAATCAAATCAGTAAAACCGTTATGGAAGACTGTATGGAGATGTTCAGAAAACTAACAATAGATATATTGTATGACCTAGCAATTACACTCCTGAGAATATATCCAAATAAAATGAAGCATTATTTGCACTCCCATGTTTACAGCATCTCAATTCACAATAGCTAAGTATGGAGGCAACATAGATGCCCATCAACTGATGACTGAATAAAGAAAATGTGGTATGTATACTTGATGGAAAATTACTCAACCATGAAAAAAAAATGAAATCCTGACACTTGCAACAAAATGCGTGAAGCTGGAGATTATCATGCTATATGAAATAAGCCAGCCCCCAAAAGACAAATATCACTTTCTCTAATTTGTGGTAGTTAATATATAGAATATAAAAATTGTGTGGATGCATATAATTAGGTATATAGCTACAAATCTTGCTTCACTGAATTATATTAAGTAAATGAGAATATGCTGTTCTTTCCCACATTAAAAACACAAAGAAATGGAGGAGGAGATAGTGAAGACTCTTGGTGTACTAGTAATATTTTGTCCTTTATATGATTGTTTTCATGACTATGAACAGCTGACAAAAACTCATTTCTCTTTACACTTATGTGCATTTCTTAGTATGTATACTGCATTTGAATAAAATGTTTTAAAAATAAAAAAATCAAAAATGTAAAAAGCAAGCACACACACACATACACACATATATATCTATATAATTTACCTTGGAACTCTCTAAATATCTAAATGCAAATATATATACAAGATATATAAAAAGAAAAGCACAAAACACTGGTGAAAAAAATGGAAGACAGTCTGTGCTCATGTGTGGTAATGTGCATTATTAGATGTCAGTTCTACCCAATTTAATCTGTAAATTCAAGGCAATCTCCATTAAAATTCCTTCATGAAAGACAAATATCCAGAATGGCAAACCCAATATTAAGGAGTAGAATAAATAGAACAAACTTGGGGTAGTGATACTACTTGACTTCAAGACTCACTATAAAGCCACAATAATCAAGGCTATGTGGTGTTGGAGAAAGGATAGACAAATAGGGGTCACTGTTGTGGCATAGTGGGGAAAGCTGTCACCTGGGACACTGGCATCATAAATGGGTACCAGTTGGTGTTCCGGCTACTCCACTTCGGATCCAGCTCTTTGCTAATGGCCTGGGGAAAGCTACAGAAAATGAACGAAGTGATTGGAAACCTCTATGAAGCTCCTGAGAGATCTGTATGAAGCTCCTGACTCCTGTCTTTGGCCTGGCCCATCTCTGGCCATTGCAGCCATCTGGGGAGTGAACCAACAGGTGGAAGATTCTCTCTCTCTCTCTCTCTCTCTCTCTCTGTGTGTGTGTATGTGTGTGTGTGTATGTGTGTCCGTCTCCCTCTCTAACTCTCTCAAATAACTAAATAAATCTTAAAAATAGAATAGATGAACAGATCAATGCAGCAGAAAACAAAACCCAGAAATAGACTCACATAAATATAGTTGGCTCATCTGTGACAAAAGAGCAAAGGCAACACAACAGAGGAAAGATGGTCTTTTCAACAAATGTTTCAAGCAAAAGCTGAACATTCGTATACAAAATAAAGACATAGACCTTTTATGTTCCACAAAAAATAACTTAAATATATTACAGACATAAATACAAGACAGAAATACATAATTTCTAAAAGTTCATGTAGGAGATTAGGAATGGTGATGGCTTTTGAATACCACAACAAAGTTTTCAATGTATGAAAGGAACAATTGGTAAGGTGGACATCATTGCAATGAAAAATTTCTGCTCTGTGAAATATAATTTCAAAAGTATGAAAAGACAAGACATATTTGTAGAGGAAATACAAAGACATGTCTGATACAAGATTAGTATCTGAAATATACAAGGAACTCTTAAAACTCCAGAAAAAAATGTAACTTAATTGAAAGATTACCCTAGTTGCCAGTTTTGTGACACAGCAAGTGAAGTGATGCGTTAAGACACCAGCATTCCTTTTCAGAGTGCTAATTCAAAGCCTGGCTGCTCTGCTTCTGATGCATATTCCTAGGAAAGTAGCAGAGGAAGGCCCAGAGCTTGGGCACCTGCCTCTCAGGTGGGAGATCAGGATGCAATTCCTAGACCCTGGCTTCAGCCTGGCCATGACATGGTAGTTGTAGCCATTTGAGGAGTGAATCAACAGAAGTAAGCTTTTGCTCTTTGTCTCCCTGTCTCTCTCTGTTACTCTACCTTTCAAATCAATCTTTTAAAAAAGGAATTTGTTTCTTTGAAAGTTGGAATTACAGAGAGACTGAGAGAGACAGGCAGAGAGAAATCTTCCATCCACTGAGTCACTCTCCATATGGCCGCAATGGTCAGCACTAGGCCAGGCTGAAGCAGGAACCGGGAGATTCATTTGGGTCTCCTGTGTAGGTAGAAGGACCAAAACACTTGGGCCATCTTCCACTGCTTTTCCAGGCCATTAGTAGAGAACTGGATTGGAAGTGGAGTAGCCGGGACATTAGCTGGTAGCCGTATGTAATGCCTGCACCACAGGAGGTTTTACCCACTATACCATAAAACCGGTCCCTCAATAAGTCTTTAAAAAAATGAAAGATGGACCTAATACTTTAACAGGTACCACTCCAAAGAAGATTTAAACAAGGCAAGTAAGCTTGAGAAAAGATATTCCTTATCATAGATCATCATGAAAATATAAATTGAAGCAACAATGAGTTATCTACCAGAATTAAACCTACTTATAAAAGAAGAGCTAAAATCCAGAACATTGACAACAAAACCTGGAGTGGATATGCTGCAACGGGCACTTTGCTTCATTGCTGATGGTAATATAAAATGGTGCAGCCACTTTGGAGGACAATTTGGCATTTTTCTGACAAGGGAAAATGTAATTTTACTATACGATTCAGCAATGATGCTCATTAATATTTACTTAAAGGAGTTGAAGGACGGCGCTGCGGCTCAATAGGCTAATCCTCCGCCTGCGGCACTGGCACCCCAGGTTCTAGTCCTGGTTGGGGCGCCGTCCCGGTTGCCCCTCTTCCAGGCCAGCTCTCTGCTGTGGCCTGGGAGGTCAGTGGAGTATGGCCCAAGTCCTTGGGCCCAGCACCCTCATGGGAGACCAGGAGAAGCACCTGGCTCCTGGCTTCTGATCAGTGTGGTGCACTGGCCATAGTGCGCTGGCCGCAGCGGCCATTATGGGGTGAACCAACGGAAAAGGAAGATCTTTCTCTCTGTCTCTCTCTCTCTCTCACTGTCCAATCTGCCTGTCAAAAAAAAAAAAAAAAAAAGGACTTGAAAATTTATGTCCACACCAAAACCTTCACATGATGTTTATATCATTATCATAAGCAGAAATTCCTAAGTGTTAAATTGTGAACTGTTCTGAATAGTGTGATGAAAACTTGTGCTGTTCCACTTCCCTGGCCAGTACATGAGTCATCCTTTTGGTCAGCACATTCACACTGTATATACTACCTTCTTATTAGTTCCTTAGTAGCCATCTCAGTTATGAGGTCCCCTGTATCAGGATCACAGTTTTTGTGTTAATGTAATTGTTGCACAGTATCCTAAAACTACTTCACAATGTGTACATCACTTTCATCACTTCATCTCATCATTGTGTCATCTCACATCATCATAAGCAAGATGAATACAATATGGTCAAATATTTTGAGAGAGAGACAGAGAGACAAAACTACATTCATATAACTTTTATTACAGTTTACTGCTATAATTTTTCTATTTTCTACGTAACATTGTTAATCTTTTACTGCACCTAACTTTTTAATAGATATGTAAATATAGGAAGAAACATAGCAAGATTTTGGAATGCATTGCCCATAGATAGGGTAGGGGTTCTACTCTTCTTCAGAATGAAAAAAAAATGATTTTGCAGCTGTAAAAAGATATGTAGGATGTTACTGCATATTACTAAGTGAAAGAAGCCAGAACTGGCCATATACTGTGTGACTCAAATGCTGTGACCCAAGACAGTAAAAAGATCACTACGTGCCAGGATTAGTTGGCGGGGGGGATAGACAGGATATAGAGAATTTTTTGGGTAATGAAACTACTATAACTACTATAGTAGTGGCTACACATCGTGATAGGTTTGTATAAATCCATAGAATGTACAACATCAAGAGTGAATACACATATAAACTATGAACTCAGGCTGATGATGATGTGTCTTGGGTTCATGGATTGTTGCAAATGTACCATTTTTGGGGGATTTTGACCATGGAGAAGGTCATGGTTATGTGAGGACAAAAAATCTCTATACCTTCCTCTCAGTTTGCTGTGAATCTAAAACTGCTTTAAAACCTAGTCTATTGAAAGGAAGATAAATAAGTCTGGTATAAAGATACAAATTTTGGAGTCAAACTGTAGAAATAGTCATTGAAAAATGGAAAACTAGGGAATGAATATGAATGGAGAAGATCAATCAGGCAAAATAATAAGTAGCCCTAGAAACATCCTTGAGTAATCCCAACATTTAATGATCATGTGGGGGAAAAGAAATTGCAAAGAAGATTGAGTAGGAGTGGCAGAGAGCAGGAAAACCCCAGGAGTCTGGTCCCTGAATTAGTTAATAAATAGCACTTAAATAGATTCCAAATTAAATGTGATCTTCAAATCACTCACTGGATTTAGTAGAGGTATAGTATTTTGGACCATATTTAGTATAGTTTTGGTTGAGAGGTTATAATATTTAGAGAAAGGATGAAAGGACAATGGAATGGGGTCAAGAGTGAATGAGAGATTAGAAAATGAAAAATGATATCCATGTTCTGAAAGGAATAATGCAAAGTTTAAAAATATGGACCTTAAGAATAAATAGTTTCATCAAATAGAATATTATCTATAGGTGCTCTTTAATGAGGAATAACTAAGATGGAGCTCCTGACCTCATTGTAATGTAAGCCTAGACAACATCTTCCTTTTGTTGTTTTGCTTTTGTATCTCTAAACACAGTACTTGTTTCCACAGTCTGTACCAGCCCACTGTTAGTAATTACAACTTAACGTTAATGGTACAAGATCCTTGCTTTTCTGATTGCAATTGTTAGTACTTTATCCCTTGGCTTTCTACCTCTACCTCACTCCAATTGTCATTCACTTTGGTCTTGTTCTTCTTATATCTGTTTATGTTTCTCAGTACTACTGCACAAAGCCAAGCAAGCAGTAACTGAACATGGAAGATGTTCTTCATGATATGCTTTCTTTTGAAGACAATCAGTCTCTCCTTCATGGTGAAAAAGTAAAATGAAAGTGGTAAAGGATATTGTAGATTTCTGTAAACTTAAATGATTACAGTATTACCTAATTTATCAGAGTACCAGAATTAAGAAAAATTTATTTATGACAAAACCAAATGCCTATTTTTAAGGAATTCACATGAATCATATCACAAATATTTTCCCTATGAAGGAATAATGTGTGCTCAATAATTAGATATGTCTGCAAGCCTTGAATCTTGTTTTCTAACTGCATTTTATCCATTAATGTACATTACATGTATTAGTTTAAATAAAGCAAGAACTTTATTGGATGTTTAATGGTTAACATTTAAGACAAACAGAAAATAGGACACTGTTGACAGGAAGCAACTCTGGGATTGATGGCTGAATTTTAAAATTGGCATCAAATATATTAAAACTAGAAAGAGTGAGTCATAGTCAGAAGTAATTCCAATAATAAGACAGCAAGTAGACATAAAAGAATATTATTCATGTGAGAACTTTTTATATCACTATTCTATAAATAGAGATTGACACTGGGATATTTTTAGTTACAAAAAGAAGACACTATTAAGCCATCATATTTATGGAAGATTTTATATCCTTATTCCCAGTGGTATATTATGTATTTCAGTTGTGTTTACTCCCTCCCTTCCTTCCAGCCTTCCTCTCTGGTATCTTCTTCCCCCTTTTCCCTCCTCCCTCCCTCCCTTCCTATTTTTTTTCCTTCTTCCATTCCTCTCTGATAGGTGGGTGAAATGGGTTGTGTGTCATCTGTTTCCCAGAGATACAAGTGCCAGAGGCGTGGTCTTCAATGTAGCAGTGTTGAAGTGGTTCAGACTTCAAAAAGTGAGACTTTGGTGTTAAGTAATTTGGTTATTGGGGGTACTGGCTTTGGAAAGAATTGATGTTGCTATCATGGACTGCATTCTTCCAAGCCTGGGTTGTTGTAAAAGTGAGCCCATCCCATACTCTTGGCTTCTTTCTGCAGGCAGCTGTTTCCCTTTATGCTTTTCTGCCATGTTGTGACCCAGACAGGTGTGCCCACATCAAGACTGAACCAATGAGGCTGTCCAATCTTGAGCTTCCACCCTCAAAAACTGTAAGCTAACTGAACCTCTTTAGTGTACCCAGCTTCAGTTATTCCATTATAGAAACATAAACTGGTTTGGGGTCGGCACTGTGGTGCAGTAGGTTCACGCCCTGGCCTCAAGTGTCGGCATCCCATAGTGTCTGGTTTGAGGCCAGGCTGCTCCACTTCTGATCCAGCTCTCTGCTATGGGCTGGGAAAGTGGTGGAGGATGGTCCAAGCCCTTGGGCCCCTGCACCCACGTGGGAGACCTGGAGGAAGCTCCTGGCTCGTGACTTCGGATAGGCGCAGCTCCAACTGTTGTGGCCAATTGGGGAGTGAACCAGAGGATGGAAGACATCTCTCTCTCTCTCTCTCTCTCTCTCTGCCTCTCCTCTGTGTAACTCTGACATTCAAATAAATAAATAAATCTTTAAAAAAAAAAGAAACATAAACTGGTTTAAGACAGTGGGTAAAGAATATTTTCTAAAATGTATATAGGCAGCCATTATGACTATAATAAAACACCATTCCATGAGTGACATTTTTAGTATTATGCAAAATGGAGAGAATGTTAAAAAAGTTCTGATAATATTGATTTCCAGTCTTTTGGTAGATTGCTAAAGGATTAGAAAACATTTATTGATAAATATCTACTACTTTAGCTAAGAAAAAAACATGTCTCCCTTTGACATTAAATTATTTTCAGCTAGATTGTGTTGTAAGTTTCACTGTAAGATTACAGTAAAAATACTCCTTTTTCTAGAAAGGATATTCATCACATAGTAAAAAATAGTGAATAGTCAACAAGTATTGAACATTTTATATGTTTCAATAATTATTCTAAGAGCTTTCATAAGCTCTCATTAAATATATACACAAATGCTTATGCAAAGATTTTTTTCTTGAAGTTACAAGTTGTGTATAGTAAATATTCTTCCCAGTGCAGAATGGATATGTTTACAGATTTCTGGTATCTGTAATTGTTACTCAAGAGAAACTTAAAAGAAAATAAAATTCCCTTGATCAAATTCAAGGTCTTGTTTATTCATTTCAAAATGTCATTATATTTCTACTCAGGTTTCCCTGTGGTGCTGGAAGCTTGGTCCTCAGTGTAGTGATGAAATTATCCTAAGGCTAATTTCAGCATCAGATGTTTGTGTAAAACACTTATTTAATGTAACAGAGTAAACAGAGAGGGACAGATTCATAAACTCTGTTCCTGGTATTAACTCTGAAGCTCCTTGTAAGTCATGTTACCCTGATAGAGCCATCAATAATTAAAAAAATATATTTTATGAATGAGTTTCACAGAATGTTGTTAGGAGCTAAAATAAGCAACACTTAAATAGTAACATAGGAGTTAAGAACTTTAATCATGGACTGGTTGGATTATACACTGCTGCAAATGTAGTTGTATCTGGCATATGAATGTTTAATCTTTCTTAGCAAATAAAATAAAAATTCATTTTTAGATGTTCTAGCATAAATATCCCAGAATTTTATTTAATTAATCAAAAAGTTAGCATTTAAATTACCTGGGGAATTTGAATCAATATTTTCTTCAAGAAATATTGCTAGTAGCCACTATAGCGAAAACAAAATAAAGTCCTAGAATCACAGAATATCTTTCAAAGATCAATCAGGCAGAGGGAGATTTCACTATGTCCACACTGGACATATTAGACTGAATAGGAAGTAACTGCTGATCTGGTTTCCACATCCATCCTGACTAGTTCCACATAAAAGGCCAAATTTGTATTCTGAAACTATATGTCCCTATTCCATAGCCTTGTAGCTTGGGCAGGACTTATTTATTTATTTATCCACTCATTCAAAAATTATTTATTGAATGATTTAAATGAACTAAAAGAATATTATTCTAGTATTACAAAATATGAAAATGAACAGTAGATTAAAATACCATACGACTTAGCCAGGGTTGATAAAAAGTTTATAAGGTAAACGGTGATGTTATTGGGAACATATGAATGAATAGAAGCTCCTTTCCTGAGTTTCCAAGTGTGGAGATGTGATACTTAGTGCTCCAGCAGCCATCTCACCATTATGTAGGCAGCCAGATCAGTGATAAAGCCATCATGAAAGGGACAGAACGAAAATAGTCAAGTGAAAACAAACCAACAAACTATAAAAGAAAAATATGTGTCCTTTCTGAGATTCCAGATTAAGCTAAAAAATTCAAACTATTCTTGAAGTAATGTGAGCCAGTATTTTTCATTTTTAGGCCATTGAATATCAGGTTTTCTTGCACTTCTAATTGAATTAATTTTAATTTATATATCATTTAAAAATTACATGAAAAATTGAAAATTTGTTCAATATTTTCATTTTGATGTCCAAGTTTTTGATAAAGTGATATACATTAACATTATTTGTGTTAATGTCTATAATAATTAGTTTAAAAATAATGTTACATGCATGATAATAATCTATTCATAAATCTGCTACTTTTTTTTCATTTTTCACATGTCTAAGGGGTGGGCATTTGGTGCAGTGGTTAAGCCCTTACATATGATGCCCACATCCTATAAGAGAGTTCTTGGGTTTGAGTCTTGACTACACTTCAGATTCCATCTTCTTGCTAACACACATGCCATGAGACAATGGTGATGGCTCAAATACATGGGTCACTGCTGTCTGAGGCTCTTGACTTTAGCCTGGCCTGGCACCAGCAATTATGTATAGAACCAGCAGATAGAAGATTTCTCTGTATCTGTCTCTGCCTCTCTTTGTCTTTCTCTCTCTCTATCTATCTATCTATCTATCTACCTTTCAAAAAGCAGGAATAAAGGGTGTTTTTTTTTTTTTTAATTAAATAGGCCAGCACCATGGCTCACTAGGCTAATCCTCTGCCTGTGATGCCGGCACTCTGGGTTCTAGTCCTGATTGGGGCACCAGTTCTGTCCTGGTTGCTCCTCTTCCAGTCCAGCTCTCTGCTGTTGCCCGGGAAGGCAGTGGAGGATGGCCCAAGTACTTGGGCCCTGCACCTACATGGGAGACCAGGACGAAACACCTGGCTCCTGGCTTCGGATCAGTGCAGTGCACCAGCCATAGTGGCCATTTGGGGAGTGAACCAATGGAAAGAAGATCTCTCTCTCTCACTGTCTAAATCTGCCTGTCAAAAAAATTAAATTATGAATTAAAAACATTGGCAACTTTTTTTTATTACTTATAAGCAAGAGGAGTAACTAGTAAAATTAGAATTTAACCCCTCAATATCATAATAGATTTCTTGATTTAAATTCACATTGCATTATGCAATTTTTGATTTTTTTTTGTAATGCTATGGTTTGAGTTGGCAAAACTTGAAGTTCTTAATTCAAAAGATCATGTGTCTTCACAGCAGACTCATAGAATGGCAGATGTCCTAAACAGCACTCTGGCCTCAGAATCAGCCCTAAAGGCATTCGGATCCGGCTGAAAAGCCCATGAGAGTATTTCAGGCATGGAAAGCCAAGACACTCTGGAAAAAAAAAAAAAATGACCTAAATGAAAGATCTCTGTGAGATCTCAGTGGAAAGAACAGGGCTTCAAAGAAGGAGGTACCTTTCTCTGAAGGGAGGAGAGAACTTCCACTTTGACTATGACCTTGTCTAAATAAGATAAGAATCGGAGAACTCAAAAGGCTTCCATCACCTTGGAAACTCATGACTGGAGCATGGGGAAATTACTGATGCCATAAACAGGAGTGTCAATTTGTAAAGTCAACAACAGGAGTCACTGTGCACTTACTCCTCATGTAGGATCTCTGTCCTTAACGTGCTGTACAGTGTGATTTAATGCTATAATGAGTACTCAAACAGTATTTTTCACTTTGTGTTTCTATGTGGGTGCAAACTGTTGAAATCTTTAATTAACGTATACTAAACTGATCTTCTGTATATAAAGAGAATTGAAAATGAATCTTGATATGAATGGAAGGGGAGAGAGAGTGGGAAAGGGGAGGGTTGCGGGTGGGAGGGAAGTCATGGGGGGGGTGCCATTGTAATCCATAAGCTGTACTTTGGAAATTTATATTCATCAAATAAAAAAAATCAAAAAAAGATCATGTATCTTTCCATATCTTTATGCCTATGGTATTATAGCTAGACTCAAATAACATGTTTAATGCATTGCTGCCTAAATTAGCCACTTGCAGATACACATACTTATTGAAACTCTGATTTGATGCTATTTTCTCCAGTTCTCTGGTATATCTACAGTCTAAAGCCCCACTACCGTTAGGGTCTCATTGCTATGATTTGAATAGTATATGGCTCCTGAACTCAAACAGATGGTTGAATCTCAAGTCCTGAATTGATGGTACTAAGAGAGTGAAGGTATAATCCAATTCTGGTCTTTAGAGGCGGGCCTTGTGTGTGTGTTTTGGAGGGGTGGTGGTGTGGGCCTTAGATCACTGAGGGTATGCCTTGAAAGATAGTTTTTACAAGTGAGTTCATTATAAAAGGCAATTTAGACGTCATAGCTCACCAAGTGACCCTTCTTTCACACATACTCTGCCACTGTAATGCTTTGGCCTCACCAGATGACCATAGCAATAGGACTGCCTGATTCCTCATCACAGGCTGTGAATCTCCAAAACCTTTATTGAAATAAACACCCTTCTTTCATCAGTAGTTTCTGTTAGATATTTCATTGCAGTAACAAAAGGTCAACTAACATAATTTCTACAATTCTTTGGCCTGACTATAGTCTAAATATCCTGTTTAGTGTAGTACTGCATCAAAAACCACTCAGATCCAAATAAAATCCGACCACATATTGAGTGTATTCTGTCTAACATATCCAATGAGTCTACTGTGTACTAGTCAAAATTATATGTTGTACTATCTCTTCAAACTCTCATAGATTTTTTTTCACTGTTTCTCCCTCTCTCCCATAATTAAATTATATATTACCTTATATTTAAAAATCTGTTAATCTTGATGTTTCTGACAATTGCACAATCTGGAAACATTGAATTATGTGTAAGATGGGACCAGTGGGGAAATTGTGATTACAAAATTTTCTGACATACTGTTGTTTCTATTTACAACATAAGGTTCATTGAATAAATGTTCTGAATGTTTACCATAATCTTTGCATCATGCTTATAACAAATTGCTAACCAGTAAGTTTATGGGGTAACATATGGGTCTCAGTTCTTTAGTTGGCGGTAGTTAAACAAATCCTACATTTTTGCATACAAATAAATGCTTGAGGAAGAAACTACCCATTTTATGTAATCATATGTCCATTTGGATATAGGTCAGAAAGGACTTGATAGTGTGCTAGTAGCCATAAAACCTGCCCCTTGCTAATTACTATTTAGTTGCAGGAGTTGATTCAGCTAGTTATGCATGTGTTATGACCCATATGTACAAATCTTCCCATTTGTAGAGAAGCCAGATGGGTCCTCCCTAAGCATAAGACTTTCCCGCTACATGGATTAACTATGAAAGTTTTTAATTGATTGTTTTCACTTTTTATAAAATGATTCACTCTATTTTCCATATTTTTAATAGTTACTAGGGACTTCTATTTCATAAACAGTTGGTAAATCCTACTTGTTCTTGCTGAATTTCTGCAAATGGGCCATCAGTTTCTCTTTGAAGTACATAAGAAACCATTATTATTATTCCAGTGGTTTTCATAGGAAATTATCTTGATAGAACTGAGCGTTATCAAATGAGGTGATATATAATGGTTATTATTATTTACCGTATCATTTTATTTGAAAATAAAGTTAATTTGTGGATAAGTGGAAAATAATAAATTTCTATAAATGTCACAATTCATCAATAAATTATTTTTAAATACAAGAAAACTGGGAAAACATTTCAGGTAACTAAATTATATAAGTAACTAATTTTAATCTTTTATGAAGTACTAATGATGTATCATCTATTGCAAAATCAATAAGAAGAATTTATCAGCTTAATTTTTGCTATCATATTTGAATATAATAAAATTTCAAATACAGTATTCTTAATTAGTACTCTTAAAATTTATATCACAGCTTGTAACTATTATTTAGTATTTAGCAAACTGTAAATTTGATGTTTTCTTATGGTCATATGGTTTCTTGTTTACTGAGTCTGAAAGTCTATAATTATAGTGTTTGCCATAATTTCCTATAATATAAAATTACTGAAATTTCAATGTCTTTAGAAACTCTCATATTATAAACCAGAATTGATGAGAAAATAGATGTAATTTTTCAAAATTTCTACAGGGAAATCAGTAAAGCAGTTCAATTATTTTATCCAATGCAAGTAACCAAGCTGCAGAAAATAAAACTCCAAATGTAAAACTCTAGTAAAAATTTCATGTTTATTAGGATACTGTCAATTATGTCATTAAGATTCTGAGTCATCAAATACAGTAGTGCACTATTATTTGATAAATGTTTTCATATACTTGAATGGTTTAGGAGATATAAATCAAGATTCTTTTATTCTAATAGCTACAAAAGTTTTGTTGATGGCTTCAGATGATAACATTTGTAAATTTTAAAAAAATATATGACAATATAGACATCAAGAATAAAGAGGGAACTCTGAAATTAGCAGTGGAAAAAATCAAGAAAATTAGAGCCATTCTGTTTTAATCTGTATGAGAGCTGTTGTACTTTGCCTTTAATGAGCCAATTACCTAGATGACACTATTTTTAAATGGTAAACAGCAAGTTTCCTATTCTTTGAGTATTATCTTAGAGGATAGTTGAGTGAAATATGAAAACCTTCTATAAATAAATGATTTTGCAGTAGGAAAAAAATAAAAGCAATGCACACCTAATGAATCGATTGTAGAAAATTCCAAGTGTATGATATGAAAGAATGTCTCTTTTTGTAATACGAAAGTTTCTTTTTGAGAATTATGCCCATAAATTACTTAAATCAGATTATGAAAGTGAATTTGAGGGTCAGCGTTGTAGCAAAGCAGGTAAAGCCTGTGATGCCGGTATCTCATGCGGGCGCTGGTTCATGTTCTCACTGCTCTACTTCTGATGCAGCTCCCTGTTAATGTCCTGGGAAAAGCAGAAGATGTTCCAAGTGTATAGACTCCTGCCTCCAATGTGGGAGACCTGGAAGAAGTTCTTTGCTCCTGGCTTTGGCCTGGCCCAGCCTCAGGCATTGCAGTCATTTGGGGAGTGAACCAGCTAATGGAAGATTTCTCTCTCTGTTTTCCCTTTCTCTCTGTAACTCTGAGTTTCAAATAAATAAATAAATCTTTTTAGTAAATTATATTTTTTACATCATTTAATGAAGAAAAATTTTATTTGCTTTCATAATACAGAATTCTAATTTGAGAAATATGTTTGATTTAATTACTATTTTAATAATTTCTATTTAAAGTTAGGAAATTTTATTTTTCTGTAATTCTGTTCACTCTTACATAACAGGAAGAACATTTTAGATAATAATTTTTATATCAAGGATCTCATATTAAATTAGAAATAATAATAATCCATATTCATCTGCTTCCTTTTTTAAAGATTTATTTATTAATCTGAAAGTCGTAGTTACACAGAGAGAAAGAGGCAGAGAAAGAGAGAAGTCTTCCATCTGAAGGTTCACTCCCCAACTGGCTGCAATGGCCGGAGCTGCACCAGTCCGAAGCTAGGAGCCAGGACCTTCCTCCGTGTCTCCCACGTGGGAACAGGGGTCCAAGGATTTGGGCCATCTTCCACTGCTTTCCCAAGGCCATAGCAGAGAGCTGGATCGGAAGTGGAGCAGCCAGGTCTCAAACCGGTGCCCATATGGGACCCCGGCGCTTCAGGCTAGGGAGTTAACCCACTGCCCACAGCGTCGGCCCTCACCTGCTTCTTAACTGTACCTTTGTTGATATTTTGAGACAGTGTTTTTTGTGGAGTACATTCTTGTTCATTATAAGATGTTTAGCAGTGTCCATGACTTCTAACCACTAGAAATCAGTAAGCCTTCCCAAGTTGTGACAACCAAATGTAGCTCTAGAAATTGTCAGTTGATTGCTGACCTAACCATATGTATTGACTAGCAAAATTTTGTTTGGTTTATGCTAATGGAAAAAAGTCACTAATAGGAAAAAAGTGTTTTAAAATTTTTATTTTTAATAAAATATAAAGAAAAATCCAGTGTGTCTTTCTTTTTTCTAATGGAACACTCCCATCTGCTGTTTTACTCCCCAAACACCCACCACAGTCAGAGCTGAGCCAAGCATAATCTGAGAGCCAGGAACTCAATCTGGTTGTCTTCTATGTGAGTGGCTGGGACCCAAGTGCTTGAACCATCAGGTGTTGCTTCTCAGAGTGCACATTAACTTGTTTTATCATTTGCATATTTTTGTTTTAAAGATTTATTTATTTACTGGAAAGCCAGAGTTATAGAGAGCGAGAGACAGAGAGAGAGAATGAGAGAGAGGGATCGAGATCTTCCACCTGCTGGTTCACTCCCCAGATGGCTGCAATGGCCAGGGATGGGCCAAGCTGAAGCCAGAAACCCACATGGGTGCAGGGATCCAAACACTAATGCCATCCTCTTCTGCATTCCCCAGGTACACTAGCAGAGAGCTGGAAATGGAGCAGCTGGGGCTCAAACCAGTGCCCATATGGAATGCTGGCACTGCAGGTAATGGCTTCACTAGCTATGCCACAGCATCAGCTTTTGCATATTTCTTTTTTTTTTTTTAATTTTTTGACAGGCAGAGTGGACAGTGAGAGAGAGAGAGACAGAGAGAAAGGTCTTCCTTTGCCGTTGGTTCACCCTCCAATGGCCGCCACGGCCAGCATGCTGTGGCTGGCGCACCACACTGATCTGAAGGCAGGAGCCAGGTGCTTCTCCTGGTCTCCCATGCGGGTGCAGGGGCCAAGGACTTGGGCCATCCTCCATTGCCTTCCCGGGCCATAGCAGAGGGCTGGCCTGGAAGAGGGGCAACTGGGACAGAATCCGGCGCCCCTACTGGGGCTAGAACCCAGTATGCCGGCACCGCAAGGTGGAGGATTAGCCTATTGAGCCTCGGCGCTGGCCTGCATATTTCTTATGAGAAGATAATGCCAATCTCTCTCTCTCTCACACAAAGACACACACATATATACACATAATGAGTTTTCAATTAAACATTGCCTTTAAGCAAATTAACTATGTCATATTTTGATATGGTCTCTCTTTATTTATATTTTAAAATATTTATTTTAAAGCCAAAATTATATAGAGAGAAGGAGAGAGATGTCTTCCTCCACTTGTTCAGTTTCCAACTGGGCACAATGACCAGGGCTGAACCAGGTCGAAGCCAGGAGACAGGCGCTTCATCTGTGCATCTCATATGAGTGGCAGGGGCCCAAGCATTTGAATCATCCTTTGCCACCTTTCCCATGCCAATAGCAGGAAGCTTGATCAGAAGTGGAGCAGCTGGGACGTGAACCAGTAACCAGTGGCTTTACCCACTGCCACAATGCTGCCTCTGGCTTTTTATTTTGTTTGGAGCTGGCTGGGCTTCTTAAATATGAATTTATAAAAAAAATTGTCCATTTTGTCTTCAAATAATATTCTTCTCTGTCCCTTTTCTAAGACACAATTTACAAATTGGTATAATTACCTACAATTGCTCAGAGGCACAGAGGCTATGGTTGTTTTCTTTTCTTTAGTTCCTTTATTTCTATGTTTCAGCTGTATAATTTCTATTACTAGCTTTTCAGCTTCACTCATCTTTTCTTCAGCAGCTTCTAATCTGTCCTTAAGTCTAAACTTTGCATTCTAAATTTCAGATATTGTGTTGTTCATTTCTTGAAGTTTAATTTTTTTCTATAGTTCTATTTCACATTTCATTATTTTAAAATTATTGAAGATCTTATATAATCACAATTTAATACCCATTTTGCTGTCATTTTTGAATGTTTCTATTGAGTGATTAAAAATCAAACTGATTATGAACCAATTTTTACAACTTCTTTCCACTTTCACTATTTTTTCCATTTTTCATATTGTAGTAAAATACACATGCCATAATATTTACCATCTTAAATATTTTAAAGTATACAATTTAGTGATATTAAGTTCATTTGTACTGTGCAGCAATCAGCATGAGCAACATCTACTTCCAGATCTTATTTGATCATGTGAAACTAACTCTATAACCATTCCCTTTTCTGTCCAGGCCTCAGTAACCACCTTCCTACCCCCTGTCCCTGTGATTTTGATAATTACAGGTAACTTATAGAAGTGGAATTATGCAATATTTGTATTTTAGTCACTGATATATTTCATTTAATATAATATCTTCAAGGTTTTTCTCGGCTTTAGCATATATTAGCAATTTCTTCCTTTTTATTTACTTATTTTATTTTAAAAACATTTAACAAACAGTACCTATTGATGGGGTACTATATGAGGTTTCATTACATATACATATGTAATTGGTGTGGCAATTGGCTTTGGTATGTGGGAAGTGTTGGTGTGGGAAATGTTGGGTTAGTAGAATGGATGTATTAGCAAGTATTTTCTCCTTTTCACTTTTTTTTGGGGGGGTGGGAAATTTGAGAAGGAATGGTGTTAATTCTTTAAATATTTGGTAGAATTCAACAATTAAGCATTTTTTGGGCTTGGGAGGTTTTTGTATTAATTGAATACAAGTCTATTCTGTTTTTTATTTTTTAATAGTTCAATATTTGTATGTTTTGTGGGTAAAGATATACCAATATGTTGGTATACAGCTAGCTCTTCACAGAGCCTGCCATCTTATAAACCTTTTATTCCTACAGAATTCATAGTATTACTCACACTTTCATTTGAAATGGCTAATTTTATTTTTTTGAAAGGCAGAGTGACACAGAACAGAGAGAGAGAGAGAGAGCTAGATAGATATTCCATCTATTATTGGTTCATTCCCAAACTGGCTGCAATGTCTGGGACTGGGTCAGGCTGAAATAAGAATCTGGAACTCCATCTGGGTCTACCATGTGGATTCAGGGGCCCAAGTACTTGAGCCATCTTCCACTGTTTCCCAGGCACATTAGTAGGGAGCTGGATCCTGAGTAGAGTAGCCAAGACTCAAACTGGTTCTTCCATATAGAATGCTGGCTTCACACATGGCTGTGTAACCCATTGTGCTATAACGCTGGCCCCTTTTTAAAAAAAGATTTATTTTGTTTGTTTGAAAGGAAGAGACAGAGAAAGCCAGAGAAACAGAGAGAAAGACACCACTTTCATTTTTTATGTTAGTAATTTCGGTGATCTTATCATTTTAGTAATTTGAATGATCTATCATTCTACTTAGTATAAAACTAAAACTAAAACTAAAAGTTTGTCAATTTTGTTAATCCTTTCAAAGGACTGGATTTTGTTGATTTTCTCTGTTCTTATTCTTTCAAAATTTTGCTTTTCTTTAAAGATTCATTAATTTATTTGAAAAGCAGAATTACAGAGAGAGAGCTTCCATCCACTGGTTCACTGCACAAATGGCTGTGACAGCACAGTCTGGGCCAGGCTAAAGTCAGGACCTGGAACTCCATCCAGGTCTGCCACATGGATGCAGAGGTCCAAGCACTTGATCTGTCTTCCACTGTTTTCCCAGGCACATTAACAGGGGGATGGATTTGAAATGGAGCAGCCAGGATTCAAACTGGCATTCCTATGGAATGCCAGTGAGGCAGGCAGCTGCTTAATCTACTACACTGCAACACCATCCCCCTCTCTGTTATTTTTCTATTGTTTATTGTGTCTATATCTGTTCTAGTCTCTATTATCGCCTTGCTGCTGACAGATTTTGGTTAATTTGTTTTTTTTCTTATTCTTTATGTTGTAAATTTAGGCAGTTGATTTGAGATCTTTCTTATTTTTAAGCATGCATCATGATAAGCTCCTTTCTCATGACTGCTTTTATTGCATCTATAAGTTTGGTGATGTTGTGTTTTCATTGTGGTTTATCCAATTATTTTCTAATTTTACTCATTATTCTTTGATCCATTGGTTGTTAAAAACGGTGTTGTTTAATTTCCACAAGTGTGTGAAGATTTCTCTTTTCCATTTGTTATTGATTTTGTACTTCAACCTGTTGTATCTAAAAAAAACTGTATGATAGCAATCTTTTCAAACATATTGAGAATTAGTTTGTAGTCTAATATTTGTTCCACCTGGAAAATGTCTCATAGGTACCTAAGAGTACGTATTCTGTTGTTATGTGCTACAGTGTTATGTACAAGTATGCACATCTTAGATCTAATTAAGTGTTTTGTATTTTTTCCAATACTTATACTCTATTTCTATAATTATCTTCTATTTTGATTTTTTATAATTGATCAAAAATGAGTATCGAAGTCTCCCACTATTATTGTAGCATTATTTATTTTACTCCTCAAGGCTTTCAATTTTTCTTTATATATTTGGAAGTTTTGGTATTAAATATGTAAGTAAATATCTAATATCTTCTAGTTCTTTTGAATATTATTTGCCTCTTGTAATTTTTTAATTTAAAATCTATTTTGTCTGATATTAGCATCAGCACCACTACTCTCTTTTGTTTATTATTTCTGTGGCATATCTTTTTCTACTTTCATTTTCAATCTGTTTGTACCTTTGGCTCTAAAATGATTCACTTGTAGACAGCATCTAGTTACATACTTTAAAAAAAGATGCATCAGGCCTGTGCCGTGGCTCACTAGGCTAATCCTCCGCCTTGCGGCGCCAGCACACGAGGTTCTAGTCCCGGTCAGGGCGCCAGATTCTGTCCTGGTTGCCCCTCTTCCAGGCCAGCTCTCTGCTGTGGCCAGGGAGTGCAGTGGAGGATGGCCCAGGTACTTGGGCCCTGCACCCCATGGGAGACCAGGAGAAGCACCTGGCTCCTGGCTTTGGATCAGTGTGGTGCGCCGGCTGCGGCGGCCATTGGAAGGTGAACCAATGGCAAAGCAAGACCTTTCTCTCTGTCTCTCTCTCTCACTGTCCACTCTGCCTGTCCAAAAAAAAAAAAAAAAGATGGTAGCACACAAGCTCTTTAAATTCTTGAAAGTTATTTCAGCCCAATGAAAGGACTTACAATAAAGAGATGGGGTAGCCGGCGCCGTGGCTCAATAGGCTAATCCTCCACCTTGCGGCGCCGGCACACCGGGTTCTAGTCCCGGTTGGGGCGCCGGATTCTGTCCCGGTTGCCCCTCTTCCAGGCCAGCTCTCTGCTATGGCCAGGGAGTGCAGTGGAGGAGGGCCCAGGTGCTTGGGCCCTGCACCCCATGGGAGACCAGGAAAAGCACCTGGATCCTGTCTCCTGCCAGGATCAGCGCGGTGCGCCGGCTGCAGCGGCGGCCATTGGAGGGTGAACCAGCGGCAAAGGAAGACCTTTCTCTCTCTGTTTCTCTCTCTCACTGTCCACTCTGCCTGTCAAAAAAAAAAAAAAAAAAAAGAGATGGGGTGCTACTATAGCTGTGTACCCTGCATTTCCATGATCAGAGACAGTGCTCAGCACCCAGAACAAAGATCTTCAATATTTAAAGGTCAAAGTCTTTTTTACTCACTGCATTACTCTGGGTTCTCCAGACTTAGGTTCTCTAAGCCTAAACCTATGTCTATGCCTATGTTTATATCTATTTCTATTAGTAATCATAGAAATGGATTTAGCCCAGAGAATTGTGGAATATGGCAATGCCCACAGTCTTCATGGTGAGTTGGTAAAGTTAAGACTTCAGAAGGGGCAGTAATTTGGTTTGAAGATGGTTAGGAAGGTAGAATTCTGACTTACTTGGGAGAGGGGCCGGCGCACCGCACTGATCCAAAGCCAGGAGCCAGGTGCTTCTCCTGGTCTCCCATGGGGTGCAGGGCCCAAGTACCTGGGCCATCCTCCACTACACTCCCTGGCCACAGCAGAGAGCTGGCCTGGAAGAGGGGCAACCAGGACAGAATCCGGCGCCCTGACCGGGACTAGAACCCGGTGTGCTGGCGCCGCTAAGCAGAGGATTAGCCTGTTGAGGTGTGGTGCCGGCCTGTGTGTATTAAATTATTGTAGGCTTACATTTTACTATTGAAGTTTTGGAAAGTAACTTGCTGGTTAACTTTATTTATTTATTTATTTATTTTGACAGGCAGTTAGACAGTGAGAGAAAGAAACAGAGAGAAAAGGTCTTCCTTTCCGTTGGTTCACCCTCCAAATGGCCACTACAGCCGGCGCGCTGCACAGATCCGAAGCCAGGAGCCAGGTGCTTCCTCCTGGTCTCCCATGCGGGTGCAGGGCCCAAGCACTTGGGCCATCCTCCACTGCCTTTCCCGGGCCACAGCAGAGAGCTGGACTGGAAGAGGAGCAACCAGGACAGAATCCGGTGTCCCGCTGGGACTAGAACCTCAGGGTGCCTGCACCGCAGGTGGAGGATTAGCCAAGTGAGCCGCGGTGCTCACCATCTTACTTTACATATTTATTTTTATGGATTTCCAGATTGTCTCCAATAATGTATTTTTTTAGGATTTGTTTATTGGAAAGCCTGAATGACAGAGATAGAGAAAGATAGAGAGAGAAGCCATCCACTGGTTCTCTCTCCAATGACTGCCATGACCAGGGCTGGGGCTGGCTGAAGCCAGCCCATTGGAACTCCATCCAAGCCTCCCATATGGGTGGCAGGGGCCCAAGCACTTAACCCACCATCCAGGCACATTAGTAGAAAACTGGATTGGATGTGGAGCTGCCAGGACTCAAACTGACACTTCAATATGTGATACTGGCATCAGAAGCAGTGGTTTTTCACTGTTCCACCACGCTGGCTACTGTAATAATGTTTACTCTATTTATAGTTCAATTATTTTACTAAGACATTGTCCTCCATGAGTCTCCGCAAGCTTCGCTGTTTATTTTAAGACATCTCTTCAATTTTCTGGTACACAAGAAACATGGAGGCCCTCATTGTTACCAACATATCTTCATGGTAAGTACAACTCACCCTGCTTGCATCTTGATTTTTCAATTGAAGCCTCCAGAACTGTGAAAAAAAGAAACTTCTGAGATCAATGAACTATGCTCCTAATTTCCATAACACTTTTTGTGCTTTTTCAAACCATTCTAGTCTCATTTGACTCTGTTTTGTCTCTTTTGAATAACTTCTGATCCTCTTTCATTGATATGACTAGGTTTCCATACTAATGTTAAAGCCTTTGTAATGGTTCCATTATTTCTATTTCTTGATGCAAATACACTACAATTCATTTACAATCTCACTGTCTCTCATAGTATTTAATTTTTGTATAGTTTATTACTGTGAATTTACCCTGTGAAGATGTCTTTTGATTTTTGCTCTTGGAAGAATTCTATATGCTCTAGGTTAAGAAGCATTCTTACAGTTTCCTGGATCCTCCAGCTTTATGCCTCTACTAAGTAGTGTAAGGTTGGTGTGAATTTGGATCCTGGAATATGATGCAGGAAAACCTCAGGGTTCTGCTTTTATTTTCCTTGAATTATCACCTGTTGTCTTCAGGGTGTGCACTAGCAGGAAGCTAGAATGGAAAACAGAATGGAAACTGCAGCTAGGACTCTAACCCCGGCACTCAGACATGGGATGTGAGCATATTAATCTGTGTCTTAACCACTGTGCTAAACAGCCATCCCTAAGTATTTTTTAATACATCTGGTAGACTGACATTACAATAGGCCTTATATTATTTTCTTTTGCCTAATTTCTTTAACAAATGTTTAAGTTTTCTGCAAGTGGCATTGTTTTATTTTGCTGTCTTAGCTTTCTACTTAGATTTCAGTGTTCTGTATTCTGCTAGAATCTTTTTTGAGTAAATGTATTTTCAATTTTGTTATGCAACATTTATGCATAGAATGGATTTAAAAATTTTACAATTGTGTGAGAGAGGTAGTTAGATCTAGAGGCACAGGATTTCTAATTCAGAACTTCTAATTTTTTTAAAGATCCAGTTTAATGTATCTAAAATCTCTATAAAACATTTTATATTTAGTTTATTAATTAAAATAGGCACATATCAGTTGAAGTATAAGTATGAAATCTGCAGATTCTTATTCTTAGGGAATTAGAGAAAGAAAAAAGAATAAAAAGAGAAAGAAAGTAGAATAATGAGTTAAATGAGTAAATAATTAAAAGTGGTTAAAACAACAATGTTCACACATTTTTAATTTAAGACCTGTTCAATCCTTTTAAGATTCATTTGAATCTGCAATTATTTAAGCTGTGAGCTGTGCACTGAAGAGAGAGTAAACTATAGATTTTAAGATTGTAGCTGGAGGTAATATATAAATCCAATTGATCAGTCTGGCAGAGAATTGATGCCACAATTTGTACCCAGTGGCATTTTCTCTCTCTTACTCAACTAGCTTTAGAACATTATCAGAAAGTCAATATGATGCGCCAATATAGTGATATACTTTCAGTCATAAGTCCCTTGTTCAGATTAAAACTCAAGGACTCACATGGTGGATAATAATGGACAGACAGCCTGACTCTGTCTCATCCTGTGTTCTCAGAACCACTTGACTCAACTTCTCTGCCAGTTTCCATGCAGTTATCAAGGTTCCCAAGAGACAGATAAACCAGTAACAGATTACCTCTGTCTCCAAGGGACAAAAAAATAGAGAGAAAAGATAACATGTACCCAATGCTGCAGTGTGGGTGCAGACCTGTCTGTAGCAGGCTCCTGTCTCTGACTGCCATTCCCTATGTTCTCATCAAGTTACATTTAAAATTCTTTCCTGATTTCATGTTTGATTGTCTTTCGCTGCTAAGTTATTAATGGGTTTATCAATTCAGCATTTTCTTCACAACTAATTCCCTACAAGCTTGCTCTCTTCCATAAAACTATTATGAAAGTTTCATTGTCTTTCATTTTTGGTACTGGAATGTAATTCTGAAAGTTATTTTATGTCACATGGGCTTTTATTCTCTAACAGTACAAAGTTTCTATACAAGAGATCTTCCAAAATTCATGGAAAATTGGGTATTATGGGAAAAAACTAGGCATTAATTTCAAGCACTTTTGCATAAAAATCAATGTATCTTTTCATTGTGTTCCATATGCAATTTTTCGAAATATTCATTTTTGAAGAGCAGAGATGAACACATACACAAAGAAACACACAGAGATTCCCATTTGCTGGTTCACTTTCCAAATGCCTGCAATGACCATGTCTGGGATCAGCAGAAGCTGGGGATGCAATCCAGGGTTCACAGATTGGTAGCAAGGGCTGAACTACTTGAGACATCACTACTACTTTCAAGGATCTGCATTGGCAGGAGGCACTCAGTCATCATTTATTTTTCCAAAGGTTTAAAACCAAGATTTCTTAGAGTCAAAGACCTAATAAAATAGGTCTGAAAGAGAAGGAAATCCTAAAGGACCCCATGGCATTGGATTTTTAAGTACAATTTTGGGGAGGAAACTGTCAATCAATGAGATGAGGACAACTGCAACAAAAACCTGATTTACAATTGTTTGTCCTGTCAGGTTTGCTCACATAAAGCAAAAAACCATCACAAGGGTGGGATAACTATTTTGCTTTCACAATAAACTGTGATCACCACTCCCTTGCTATTCTTATGGTAAATCTGGAGATTCCAAAGGAAGGAGGGTGGACCTTCTGTTCTTGTTAAAGATAATCTTTTGGGGCATCTTGATAAGGGATGCAGCAATGACTATTCTGTGTGAAATAGTTTCATATTTCTTCCCAATGGAATAAGCAAATTTCACAGTTTACTATTACAAATCTTTTTTTTTTTTTTTTTGACAGGCAGAGTGGACAGTGAGAGAGAGAGAGACAGAGAGAAAGGTCTTCCTTTGCTGTTGGTTCACCCTCCAATGGCCGCCGCGGCCAGCGCACTGCGGCCGGCGCACCGCGCTGATCCGATGGCAGGAGCCAGGAGCCAGGTGCTTCTCCTGGTCTCCCATGGGGTGCAGGGCCCAAGCACCTGGGCCATCCTCCACTGCACTCCCTGGCCACAGCAGAGAGCTGGCCTGGAAGAGGGGCAACTGGGACAGAATCCGGCGCCCCGACCGGGACTAGAACCCAGTGTGCCGGCGCCGCAAGGCGGAGGATTAGCCTAGTGAGCTGCGGCGCCGGCCTACTATTACAAATTTTAAGGAAAAAAAACTTTTGTATAAAAACTACAGGTTAAATTGCACACATATCAGTATTTTTGCACATGCATACTTAAGAATCATTTCTAAAAATTGCTGTTGAAGTATTCTTTCTATACAAAGAGAAATGCTACCTTATTGAAGATGTGTATTCCTACCTGCCTCACTGATCTTATGTGTGGCACTCAGTGTGCTGAGCTGACTCAATACTTTAAACATGAAAAATAGAGAGAAATTATAAAAAATTCTGAGAACCACAGACTGAAGCATTTTGGATCCTAGGCACCAATCACCCTTGTAAGTCCCTTTTTTAACATTTGAATCAGAAATGTCTGCTACTTGGACCATGATTTTGGCCTCACCGCTGGTATCAGCCAGGGACCCAAGCACCTGGGCCATCCTCCACTGCCCTCCCCGGCCACAGGAGAGCTGGACTGGAAGAGGGGCAACTGGGACTAGAACCTGGTGCCCATATGGGATGCTGGCATCGCAGGTGGAAGATTAACCAAGTGAGCCACGGCACTGGCCCCTGTAAAACACAATTTTTAATTATGGCTGATTTTAACAATCAGCTCCCCAAATTCCTGAAAATTTACCAATAGGTTTTTGCTACCTGTATAAGTTGGCTTTTCAACGGACACTCATTCATGTTTTCAGCCTAAGAACGTTTATACACAATATTGTGCTAACAAAATGGCATGGTCGGTATTGACTGCTTCAATTTTGTAAAATGTTGCCTAAATAATCTCTTATTTTTTTCAGTGTTTTGTTAACTAGCGTTGCAATGACTTGACAATGAGTTATTAGTTATTCCAGCTTAACTTAAATTGATGCAGACAAGTTAGAAGAGAAAGACTTTATTTCATCATATACCATCAGTTTGGCCATCTTTGCAATCTTCTTAAACCTTAGACATAAAGGAACTACCCCCACTGGAAAGGTAAGTCTCCCTACAGAGATAAGTCTTCTGTCTGAAGTTTCAAATTGTGCCCTGCTGAACTGAATATTCTATGTACTATTAAGCACATAGTTATGATAAAAGAGCAATAGTCATTAAGGTCATTGCACTTGAGGCTTCCATTTGAACTTCTTTTGGGTTCAAGGCAAACAAAAATCTTTTGTTTTACCTACTTTCTTCCCCAGCCCAGAGGCAATGTGAGGGAGGATGAGAAAGAAAACCCCTTTTCCCTAGATTTTTGAAAACTTTAAAATCTAATGACGGAAAAGGGCTGCAGTTTGAAACATGAAAGGTCAAGGTAGCCTACTAGAGACACAGCGAATATATAACTTCTTATGGGAATCTCCCAGGCGTGAGATTATTCTGAGATTTCAATCTTATAGTTAAATAGTAATATATCAAAAGGACGGTGGAAATAGTTGCTTATAAAATGTTGAGGAGTCAGTCATTTAACTCACACAAAATGTCAGTAGCTTTATTCACAGGTCTTCAACTTAGGAAACTTTTGATATGAGTATATAAGAACAAACCCTTTAAAAATAAACAAAACTCCCTTTAACATTAACTTAAAATGAGATATTGAGTAATTTTCACAAAGCAGCCATTTGCCAATTTCTAACTTCTGATAAAATCTATATGAAACAAACCAGTAGTTGTATTCATGCATCTGCCACCATTTACATTTGTAAAGTTCCAGGAGATGTGTGTGTATAAGAAAGAGAGATAATGTTTTTATAAGAAATGGAGATTATACAGCCAGTGCCTTGGCTCACTTGGCTAATCCTCTGCCTGTGGCGCCGGCACCCCAGGTTCTAGTCCTGGTTGGGATGTCAGATTCTGCCCCGGTTGCTCCTCTTCCAGTCTAGCTCTCTGCTGTGGCCCGGGAGGGCAGAGGAGGATGGCCCAGGTGGGAGACCAGGAAGAAGCACTTGGCTCCTGGCTTCAGATCGCAGTACTGGCCATTTGGGGGGTGAACCAATGGAAGGAAGACCTTTCTCTCTGTCTCTCTCTCACTATCTATATCTCTGTTTAAATTAAAAAAAATTGTGTCTTACAAATTTATAATTGAATAAATTATATTAAAATATGAGTAATTACAAATACTCAGCACTCATTACTGCCTAGATTTTACCACATTTTATGACCATCTATGGCTTTTGAAATTATTTATGGTTAGTATCTCTATGCTGAGAATACTATGTAATGGCACATCTCTTCCTTACTCCATTTTCTGTAAATTCAAGTAGCTTGAAACTAGACATTATGCAAACACTTTTGCTGTGATAAACAGCAAATGCCACAGTCAGGGTGTGTAAATTGTTCTGTTTACTGACTAAACTTAAGAAATTGTTGGTGAAAATATTAATTGTGAAGACTATGCTTAAAAGTGGGTTGTGTCTAAAGCTGTTACTTTTCAATAACACAAACATTTGAGGAAATACTGTTCTGGTATTAGAAACTATGATCTTGCTCTTCAAGAAGCTCATTCTATCATGAACAAAAAAAATTTTTGACTTCTGTCTTTTTCACTCTGTCTTACTCTTTAATGTAAACAGTATCATCAACCAATATTCATCATTTGTAGCTATAGGTGAGTTAGGGAGACAAAAGTTCAGGAAAAAATCAATGAAAGTGTTTCATGAAAATCAATTTTCTAAATAGAATTTAAGATAAAATATTGTGTATATTATTGTCTTTGGTAATTGCTTAATACTAGTAAAATTTATCACTAACTGACATGCACATAATGTAATAGTATTTCAAAAAGTTTGTGACTGCATCTAAAAGGTAAATTTTTTTTCTACAACATTCCACATGTTGAACATATAGTCACATGAATCTATTGTACAATCATCTTAACTGCAATTTTAGTATGTGAAAAATGTAAAGACAGTGGTTAGGTTTACTATTTTTAAAGTAATGATATTTTTCAAACATGTAGAATTATATTCACTCCTCTATATATAACACACATCATTATCTTTTATCTCATTTCATTCTCTTTATTTCTTCTTTCCAAAATTCAACAAAAATAGATGTGATGTGATTAAAAGACATTTATCCCCACTCCATCTGATTTCCCAATCCTTCTTTTTCTTTCATTTTCCTTAATAGAAGATATTATCTAAGTTTTTTCTTGAAATGATACTATATGTTTTTAAATTACTTAGAAAGAACATATAATTTTGAACATTTTTACTCAACATTTTTTTAAAACTTGTTAATTAATAACATAGTTGATTTATTTTTGCTGAATACATTATACTCAATTGTTAGATAAGTCATTCCTCTATAATTCTACATTAAGCCAATTCCATTTTCTCACTATTAAAAAGAACTGTAATTCTTGTACCTAGTAAGATTTTATTTTTAAATTACATAGCCAAGAATATGCTTGCATAGTTTTAGGTTTTCTTTCATTTTTAACTGTGATCAATATTGCAAAATGGATCTCTAAAGATGTTATAATGACTTACTTAAAAAAGAGAATTTCAGTTTTCTTGCATCTCTAAAAAGATTAATACTGTACTGTTCTCAAATCTGCTAATCAAATGAGCATAAGTTTGTATTATCATTTTAATTCTTATTTTCTTTATTCATAGTGAAATTATACCTATCTGTATAGCTTTATAGATAACTCACATTCATCCTTAAAAACCAGGAAGTGAAATCTTCTGATCATTTGGCTATTGTTTTTTTTTTTTTCCAAATGATGTATTCTTGTGTATGGTTTCTTAGAGGTTATATTCTTTATAAATCAAGCAAGTCAATGGCTTGTTTTTATATGTATTCAAAGTATCTTTTATCATATGGGGATTTAAAATATTACATTTTCCATTTTTCTTTGTGAATTAACAAAATTATGACCAATCCTAAATCCATGAAGATATTTTTCTTCTTGATTTTCTTTCTGCTGTTTATTTTGTTTTCCACATTTAGGTATTTAATTTATTTGCAATTTTTTGGAATAATTTGAATTATAAAATTTAATAAATTCACTTATTGGTTTCTTTTTCATAGAGATAATAATTTATTCATACATTTGTGTGCTTTCTGAGTGTTTGTGGGTGAAACAATGAGTCTGTGTTCTTCCCTCATGTTGGACACCACTCTCTAACTTACTCCACTTTCTGTTATTTTTTATGGATGGTTTATTATGTTATAGAAGTTCTTCTATTTTTACTCTGATATTAATCTTCTTTAATTTTTTTAGAAATTAAATATATATATATATCTACTCTGTTAATTCCTCTTTCCTTATTTTTTTTTTCAAAATGTTCTTTACTATTCTTGACCCAACATTCACTCATGTAAATTTTAATCAGCTTTTCATGTTTTGAGGAAAATCCTGGTAGCATTTTGAGTAGCTTTTTATTTGTATTTCTAGATCATTTTTGTGAAAATTCATATTTTCAAATACTATTCTTTTCATAACCCTGATAGTTCCCTAAACTTTACTTTTGTTTGTTTTAATGAAGAGGTTGGCTTAGATGATTCAATTCCTTTAGTCCAAATCTTGCTCAGAATGACTCTATTTCCCTTTTCCCTTTCTCTACTTTTACATACAAGTAGTTTCTGAAAGAGATTTCATTCCAGAGCAGTGTGCTCTGCCAGAGGCTTGTACTTCACCATGTTGAAGACGCACATTCCCCATTGCTTTTAGTTTTCACCTCATCTCCACTCTACTTTTCCTTTCTGTGTTCATCTCTTCCTGTGTTTCTGCCTTCCTTTGAAACTGGTGTTCAGTCTTTCATTCAGATATATTTGATAACTTTACTACATTGAATAATGGAATCTATAGGTTGTAACTCGTAAACACATAGAGCTTGCAGTGAAGAGTGTCATGTCATAAAATTATAATCAGCTATTTTTCAACATAACTTGTGAGAGTCCTTTTTAAAAAAACAACAGAAAGTGTTTGGATATAAAAGAGAATGTATTTCACTACATTTCATGTTACCAGATATGTTGCTGCAAATGAATGAGCTGTATGCTTAGGGACATCCTTTTTTTACTTTCCTCGGAAGGTTTTTAAGGTTGAGTTGGTGCATGGATTTAGATGTGATTCTACACTAGTTTGCAGTCTATCAGGAAAGGCTTTGTGGTACATTGGAAGTACGTTCAAGGAATGCCGTCTCAGTACTTCAAGGGGCTTTTCTTTAATAAAAAGGGCAACAGGGATCAAACCAATCCATGGAATTTGCATGTTTTCTCCTCACATTGCTGAAAACATCTTTTCAAACCAGCTTCAAACTAGGGCAATTACGTGAGTAATTGCCCTAGTGTGAACTTAGCCTTAAAAACTTATTCTATGAAACTAGAGTAATTAGACTTACTTCTTCAGACTTTTTTTTTCACTTCATTGTTCTCATGCATTAAACTAATGTTGCTGTGCTTGGGTTCACTTCAATGCAAAGGAATGGAGGTTGGGGATGGGGAATAGAAAGGCTTAAATGGATAGGAAACAAAACTGAAACCCAGTTTGTGACAGCAATCATGGAAAACTCTTGCATTCAAATAGGGCTTGTTAAACAGCATTTTAATTACTCTGAAATTTGCAACATACCTGCTTGTCTCTGTCCTTTATAATGACTAGTTTATGTTCCTAAAATAGATATACAAAATACCTCATGCTTTACCAGATTATTTAGCAATGCTTGGATATATCAAATTAATCTCAGTTGTTAACAGGATAACAGTCTAAGTTGTTTATTCTTTGCTTTATCATGCTATAATCATTTTCCAAAGGGAACATATCAGGTCAAGTGTTAACAATATGTGCAATGCAAAAATAAAAGTTAAGATTTGCCATCTGTTCAAAAAATAGCATTATATTACACTTTCTCTTTAAATTCTCTTTAAGCCTAATACATTTGATTTTTGTTTCATTTTTTAAAAAACCACAGGTACATATTCCTGAAGCAAAACTATAATATACAATTAAGTGATCTGAATTAAAATGTTATAAGGCAATACAGTGTAGCTTTGGGCAATATTTGAAGTAAATAAATTAAAATGTAATTTCTTGGGATGTGTTCCATGGATGTAAATTTAGAGCTGGGATGCCATGTGTAATATAATACTCATTAAATATTTGTTCAGTTCAGTAGATTGTATGATTAAAACCTGCAATGTTGTTTTCATGTTTATATTCAAAGTGTTGATCAGAAGTGCTATTTGGGTCCTGATTTTTAGGTTCTTACTCATCAAACTTCTAACATGATGCACATTGTGTATGCTATGCAACAGCTTCTTGAGACTTTGTCATTTGCTACCCCAAAGATCTGATGTCCATATATATGTAAATGGACCATTTATCTATAATTGGGCCCTCTTTTTCAGCTCAGACCTGCATGTTGCCCTATAGTTAGCCTGCTTCTTCTTCAGTGTTTCTTTTGTTTATCTCCATACATTTTCTCCTTTGCAATAGCAATGGTGATGTTATGTGACTTCCATTTCTGTCCCTTCAAGAAATGATCAGGATACAGAAACGAAATTCTCAAGAAATGTGATATGAAACTTCCATATTTAGAAGTATCTCCTAGGCTCATTCAAAATTGAAAAAAAAAAATAGGTTTGAGAAGAGTATACACTCATGTTTAGTGTTTTAGAGTGGAAAGGAATACTTGAGTTCTTTCAGTTTTAGCTCTGTGTCCAGAACTAAACCACTGCTATAATATCAGGATAGACCACAACCACTTGTGAATGAGATGGTGATTATCACTGAACGACAGCATTCATTGCCCATAATCAATTTTTTCTTAAATAAACAAAGCTATAGGGTAGAGGATCCCAAAGGCAGATGGTATGAGAAAGAGAAAGAGCTTGGCCCTTGAGATCAGATGGATCAGAAACACACTGGAAGGGCAGATTTGAAGGGATTGTGCTAATTTTCTCTGAATCTTGGTTTTCTTACCTTCATAAGTTGTCAATTAAAAAAAAAACAATAAGAAAAGGAGGAAGAGAGAGGGTGGGAGTGAGAGAAGATAGGGCAGGGAGTATCACTATGCTCTTAAAATTGTATATATGAAATGGAATTTATTCCTTTTATATAAACAAAAAAGTAAACAAATTATGAGAGTAGTGAAGATTAAATGAGAGGATACACAAAACCTGTGAATGATGTCACTTATGTAGTAGGATCATAAAAGATAGAAATTAAAGGCATTTTCCTCTAAATACTAAGGCTGATCATTTGACTGTGAAATCCCTGATGGAAATTCCAAGAATCTCTGGTGTTCATTAATTGAATGATATAGCAAGAGTCTATGCATTATGCTGAGAGGATGAATAAGTGGACAAGTAAATGAATACTTGAATAAATGCTTAGAATACAAAAGCACAAAGGGCCAGTAAAGTATACCAATGAACATATAACGAGTTCATACTCATCAACTTCTATTATCTACTTGAGGTATGATAAAATTGCTACTGTCATATGGACAAAGGGTAGACCGGGAAAGTTGTTGGAAAAGGAGACAAGAAACCTGGTTCTATTGCTCACTAGCAGAGGGAAATTAAAACAAACCCAAGTCTGTCTGGATTTAAATTCCTCATCTATACAGTGAGAGCTTTGCATAAATTGACTTTGAGTATGCCAGCTCCCCTTTCTTTTCAGAGTGTCAGGAAGTCCATCACTTTGAAGGATGCCAAAGTTTACAGTGACAATGCACATCAGGGCCTCGAGGGGAAATTAGTCTTAATTCTCCTCACTCCTACTCTTAGATCTAAAGCCTCAACCTTTTTCATGAACAGATTTCAGAAAACAGATTCACAAGTTAAATAAACAAACATGTAGGATGACAGGGACATTTTGCATATGGATTTAGTTTGTAAAGAAACTGGAAAATATAGTAGAAAATGTTTAATTAGCACAGATTTCAAAAAAATAAATGTGTTAATTAATCATCCCTCTTGATTATCAAAAGGTCATATCCATATATACAACAACATATTAATCAGAAATTAGAGATATTTTGCCACCTAACTCCTCTTTTATAAATCTGTTCCAAGCTTCTAATTCAACTTGCAGATGTATACACTGGGATATAAATGCCCTGGTGTTCTTTTCATATTATAAGCTTGAGAATTATTCTGATAATATAGTGTTAGGAGTTTTAAAGAAATAAACATGGTAACCACATTTCATTTCTCTCTCAGCTTCTAGTTATTCTATTACTCTTTCCCCAAATGCTTATCCTTGTTTTTATGATTGGCATGTTGCTCATGTGATGATGTTATTAAGGAATCAGAGCCTCAAGGACTTCAACTTTCTCATCCTAAGTAAGATAACCTAATTTAACAGCTGTAATAGAACAGGAAAACAGCATGATGATGAAAAAAGTTTACTCAGTGGGAAGTTCGTGCTAGCAAATACCAATTCACACCTGTTATAGACCTTCAGACAACACCAGGGGTGCTATTTAAATGGACTAGGTGCACAATTTATCCATTGTTTGGAGTCATTGAAATGAACTATGCTGATCCCCCTCTGTGGCAGTTATTCCAATTAAGTGGATGCACAATTTATGAGGATGCTGATTAAGTGAGTTTAGTAGCAGGCACTATGCTACTGTCAGGAAATCTATGAAAGTGATATTCACACTTTCCAAGGTTCCACTCACACTCACTAATGTCTGAAGTTACATGGTTCCTTTAGCAATGTAGACCATTGTACAGAAAAATACTGTGGAAGCTGGGGTTAGGGAGGTGATTAAATGTTTCACAAAATACATCATAGATTTGAAATGTCAATATGAAGAGAGGTAATTTGGGATTGAAATGACCTGCTGTTCTTGGGATTAGATATTTACACTTGTAACTTTTAAAATTCTAACAAGCTTCGTTTTTTTATTTTTCCTATATCAGTGACTTAACTTTATTTGGAAACTCTGAAGAAAACTTAAACACAAATCAACTAACATTTATGTTAAGGAGCTAAATGGTGAAAAAACACATTTTTTGCTACCCAACTTTACATTCTGTGGGGAGCAATCCGGACTAGACTAAGTTACTCGAATTAAGACTTATTCTATGCATCTGCTCTCCCACAATGTGGCGTTGGGAGAGAAGTAAACAGCTTCCGCACAGCTGCCTCCAGTTCAACTGATAAACTGTAGGACTTGCTCCTGATTGGAGGAGAGCAGCGTACTCGGCGTGTGGGCAGCCGAGTTGGGATTGGCGGAGGAGGACTATAAAGGAGGAGAGAGACGGCATGCACTAGGAACATCTATGGGGAACATCTAAGGGAACCCGTGCAGCCCCCCAGAGAGCCGGCCGGCGGTGTGCCGCTCCCCTGCGGAAGTGGGGAATGCGGCCAGGGGGAACTGCCCTTCCACGGAGGTGGAAGGGATAGTAGCCAACCCGGGAAGAACCAGCAGCAAACCCGGGGAGGGCCGAGCAGACGAAAGAACAGCGCAGGGTCCTGTGTCGTTCCTCCACGAAGAGGGGGAGCGACATAATGGTGCCGTGACTCGGATATGAAGCCTAGGCAGGGCTTAGTGTCGTTCCTCCACGAAGAGGGGGAGCGACATAATGGTGCCGTGACTCGGATAGGAAACCTAGCTCGGATAGGAAACCTAGGACGGATAGCAAACTTAGGAGGGAAGAAACGGGAAGAAACGGGAAGAATTGGGAAAATATCGGAGAGAGAGACTAGCAAACAGCCTAGGGAAAAGCTGGACGAAAAGAGGTGCCGGAGGAAGCTGTTGAAAGCCTAGGCATAGACTCAGATATGGACTACGGGGGGAAGCTGGGAGAAATCTCTAAGGTTGAAAGCGAAAGTGAAAGCTAGAACAAATAGACTCAGATACGGACTACGGGGGGAAGCTGGGAGGAATCTCTAAGGTCGAAAGCGAAAGTGAAAGCTAGAACAAACAGACTCGGACGCGGACTGTGGGGAGAGGCCAGGAGAAATGAGGGAGGAATATCGTTGGAGGAAAGTTTGGGGAAACATACCGGGTAGAGAAAAATGTTAGGGAAATTGAAGCCGCGGGGGGCAGGCCAAGGCGGACACGAAAGCCACTTTGGGGTTCTCAAGTTAGCCCGGGAATAGGGGGCGAAAAGTTGAAACCAGAAGCTGAAACGTGAGCCAGATTGGGGTCCGTCTGATTAGCCCGGGGAGCAAAGGACGGGAAGCCAAACCGTGGGGCGGAGACGTACGCTGGGTTGAATTCGCCAGGCTAGCCCGGGGAACTTAGATTGAATGCTAGTGGTGGACACGTAAGCTACACGCTGTGTGACTCGCGGAGGCTGCCGTGCGCAGAGAGAGCGTGCGGGGCACAAGTAGATAGGGAACGGGGCTGGCGAGGCCGTGGTTCAGACGCGAAAGGGTTAAGTGCGAGACCGCGGAGCGCGCGAAGCCAAGCCGCGCAAAGCCGAGCCGCGCAGATGAGGCGCGAGCTGAAGCCGCGCGGAGCCGTGAAGCTGCCGGCAGGGCGAGGCGCTGGGAAGCCGCGGGGATAAGAGAAACAGAAGTTTTAGAAGTAAAGTGAGAGAAATAGGAACGTTGGCAGACAGAAGTAAAATGGGAGAAATAGGAATGCCCGGAGATAGAGAAATAGAGAAATAGAAAGGCCTCCCCTCAACATGGCAATGAGAAAGCTTGGATTCGGTCTGCCTGATTAAGTGAGGCGATGAGCACCTGGGCGGCTAGCAGCTTATGCGCTGCAGGTCACCGAAGACAGGCACGAATTAACATCAGTAAGGCTTCCCCACAATACAACCATTAGGAGGCTTGGATTCGGTCTGCCTAATTAAGGCGGTAAGCGCCAGCAAGCAGCTCGACCAGAGTATGAGCTGCAGGTCACCGAAGATAGGCACAAACCAACACTAATAAGTCTCCCCCACAATACGGCAATGAGAAGGCTTGGATTCAGTTTGCCTGATAGGTTTTGTAAACACCTGCAGGCAGTTCTAGCAGAGCAGAGCATGCGCTGCAGGGCACCGAACACAGGCACGCATCAGCGCCTAAAAACCTCCTCACAACATGGCGAAGAGAGGACCCGGATTCGGTTTGCCTGATAGGACTTGTAAGAGCCTGTGGCAACTCTAGCAAGTAGAGCAGAGTGTGTGCCGCGGGACACCGAAGACAGGCGCGTATCAACGCTAAAAAATAAAAAGAAAGGGGGATCTGTGGGGAGCAATCCGGACTAGACTAAGTTACTCGAATTAAGACTTATTCTATGCATCTGCTCTCCCACAATGTGGCGTTGGGAGAGAAGTAAACAGCTTCCGCACAGCTGCCTCCAGTTCAACTGATAAACTGTAGGACTTGCTCCTGATTGGAGGAGAGCAGCGTACTCGGCGTGTGGGCAGCCGAGTTGGGATTGGCGGAGGAGGACTATAAAGGAGGAGAGAGACAGCATGCACTAGGAACATCTATGGGGAACATCTAAGGGAACCCGTGCAGCCCCCCAGAGAGCCGGCCGGCGGTGTGCCGCTCCCCTGCGGAAGTGGGGAATGCGGCCAGGGGGAACTGCCCTTCCACGGAGGTGGAAGGGATAGTAGCCAACCCGGGAAGAACCAGCAGCAAACCCGGGGAGGGCCGAGCAGACGAAAGAACAGCGCAGGGTCCTGTGTCGTTCCTCCACGAAGAGGGGGAGCGACAACATTCTAGATTATCAAATCATGCATTTGATTTTGTTCTATGTTAATGCTGGATTTAAAAAATCCAAAATTTATTTATTAGAACTAATTTTTAAGGTCAATTGTATTCCATTGTATATGTGACCTCCCTGATTATTTCTATTTAAAAATGAACATGTAATGACACATTTTTCGTCTTATTAAAAAATCAATGACTGGTCCGGAGATTCCTCAGAAACCTGAATATAACCCTACCCATACAACCCAGCCATCCCACTCCTTGGAATTAACCCAAAGGAAATGAAATTGGCAAACAAACAAGCTGTCTGCACATTAATGTTTATTGCAGCTCAATTCACAATAGCTAAGACCTGGAACCAACCCAAATGCCCATCAACAGTAGACTGGATAAAAAATTATGGGACATGTATTCTATAAAATACTATACAGCAGTCAAAAACAATGAAATCCGGTCATTTGCAACAAGATGGAAGAATCTGGAAAACATTATGCTGAGTGAAATAAGCCAGTTCCAAAGGGACAAATATCATATGTTCTCCCTGATTGGCAACAACTAACTGAGTACCAAAGGGGAAACCTGTTGAAGTGAAATGGACACTATGAGAAACAGTGACTTGATCAGCCCTTGTCCTGACTGTTGATGTACAACTTAATACTTTATCCCTTTTAGTATTTTTTTTTGTTCTACTTAATACTATTGGTTGAACTCTGTAATTAACACACAATTATTATTAGGTGTTTAAATTTAACTGAAAAGGGATCCCTGTTAAATATAAGAGTGGGAATAAGAGAGGAAGGAGATGTACAATTTGGGACATGCTCAATCGGACTTGTCCCAAATGGTGGAGTTAGAAACGTGGCAGGGGATTCCAATACAATCCCATCAAGGTTGCTTGTACCAATGCTACCTCACTAGTCCAAGTGATCAATTTCAGTTCACAATTGATCACACTGATAGGTCTAAGAGTCAAAGGGATCACACAAACAAGACTAGTGTCTGCTAATACTAACTGATAGAATCAAAAAGGGAGAGTGATCCAACATGGGAAGCGGGATACACAGCAGACTCATAGAATGGCAGATGTCCTAAATAGCACTCTGGCCTCAGAATCAGCCCTTAAGGCATGCAGATCTGGCTGAAAAGCCCATGAGAGTATTTTGGGTATGGAAAGCGAAGACACTCTAGCAAAAAAAAAAAACAAAACAAAAAAAAAAACAAACCCTAAATGTAAGATCTCTGTGAGTGAGATCCCAGTGGAAAGAACAGGGCCATCAAAGAAGGAGGTACCTTTGTCTGAAGGGAGGAGAGAACTTCCACTTTGACTATGACCCTGTCTGAATAAGATTGAAATCGGTGAACTCAAAAGGCTTCCCTAACCTTGGCAACTCATGACTAGAGCCTAGGGAGATTACTGACGCCATAAACAAGAGTGTCAAATTGTTAAGTCAACAACAGGAGTCACTATGTACTTACTCCTCATGTGGGATCTTTCCTTAATGTGTTGTCCAATGTGAAGTAATGGTATAACTAGTACTGAAACAGTATTTTACACTTTGTGTTTCTGTGTGGGTGCAAACTGTTGAAATCTTTACTTAATATATACTAAAGTGATCTTCTGTATATAAAGATGATTGAAGATGAATCTTGATGTGAATGGAATGGGAGATGGAGTGGGAGATGGGAGGGGTGCGAGTGGGAGGGAAGTTATGGGGGGGAAAGCCATTGTAATCCATAAACAGTGCTTTGGAAATTTATATTTACTAAATAAAAGTTAAAAAAATCAATGACTGGAAAAAGAGTGAATTTAAATTTAACTGAATTATGAAATATAAAATGAAGATAACATTTTGAAATCAGATTAATTTTTTAAATATAGAATTGATACATTGTATAGACTTTGATAACTCTGAATTTTCATAAGCCTTACTGGGGAATCAGATACAGTCTTTGTCAGATTTGCTACAGTATTAAAAGTCTGAATTAAAAACTAATTTAGTCTTACCCTCCAAATATGTCTCTTACACAGTAAACAAAACAAAACAAAATTTGGAATGCAAGTAGCAGCATATTAAGTGATGAATCACTTTATGATAACCTTCTGACCAAGTAAGGTGCAATATTTATTTAGACTTGGGTCACAGAGATCTAAAAGTATGCAGCCAGATCCAAACTTTTGAAGTTCATCCCATCTCCAAACTGTTCCTTCTGGCAAATTCCTGCTGTTGTTTTCTATAAGTATTTTTATGAGCAAGTTTTCTGTTCACTAGAATTGTGAAGAGTTAAGAATTTACTACATTTATTTGAACGTAACATGAGAGCATGTTATGATTTCCCATGTATTGCTAAGAACTTAAAGTTCCCTGGATCAGAGATAAGAACAATTATTCATCCTAATAAAAGATTTATATATATATGCATACGTGTGTTTATGTATGTATATGTAATTTTTTTTTACTCTGGTTTCCTGAACTCTGATTCCCACAGAGTAACACTAAGAAGACAGGCAGGTAACACCTGCACTTACAAGTGCAGGTCTGTTGCTACAGAGGGAGACATTAATCCTATTTCCCAAGGCTTTCAGCAAACCTACCCTTTGCTGCAAAGAGAGATTGTATAGTCTATTCACCACACAATTACATTTGAAAAGATAGTTCAGAACAAGTGCCAGCCATTTCCTCAGCTCAATAGATTAGAAGAAACCACCAGACACCCATGAAAAATTGTTTCTCCATATTCACTAGTGCAAATTAAGTGACTTTGGTACAGGCATACTCCTTAGTCTAAGTAGTTATTTAAAAAATTCATATGCACAATTTAGAATGCTCATTATCAATACATTGTTTTTTTGTATAACTTAGAACAAAGTCTTATATAAAGTGTGTCAGAGCCTAATGATTAGAAATTGCCATCATGGGACACTTGCACATTTTTAAGTGGACTCTTTTATATGCAAAATTGGCTTACATTCCTGGAGATTGAGGAAATTGTGACACATGTGAGAATCCTTAAGCTTGCTACCATATTTAGATAGCAATCATTTCTTTTTTAACAAGAGTTGATTTAATGAGTTTTATCACACCTGCCAATCAGTTCCAACCACCAGCCAATTAGGTAGCAAGCCAACGAATCAAGATCAAAAGAAAATAATGATCAACTTGATATGACTGATTTGATTTTACTCTCTTCACTTTCATTAAAAATGTTTTAAGTATTCTAATTACCAAATCACCATTTCCTTCTGTGAAAATCATTAGGAGCCACCGTGGATTTTTGGGGAAAGACAGACCTGAACTTGATTCCTTGTTTAGAAAATTAGTTACATGACACTGATTAATCTACTGTAGAGTTTTCTGAGGTAATTTTCCTTAATAATGACTGCTTGAGAGCCCTATAAAAGAATTTAATTAAATGATGTATTTAAAGTGCCTGACATAAGAGTGGGCAACTATGATTTCCTGTTTTTTGTTGTTTTCCTTCCTTTGACTATGTGAACTTTTCCTATATCTTCAGTTGATTCTTGACCTTCCTGTTTTCTAACTAATTTTTATAAGCGATCAATCCTTTTAATTTCGTTTTTTACTTTCTGTAGAACTGTTTTAAGCTATCTTGGTAACCTTCATGCAAGGGACCAGTTTACTTCATGATAATACTGTAATTTGTCACATATCAAACGTGCGGCTGTACATAAATGTAATTAATGGCCAGCTAAATTAAGAAGTAGAGCTGGAAGGAGAGAAAAAAGCAATAACAAAAAACACTTTAGAATCATAGTAGAACTAATGTTACACAGAAGAAACAAAGTGAGGATCAATGGTGAGACTAAAGATGAGGAAAATAGGAAGAGTCAAAGGGGATCTCTCCAAAGCAGCAGGCTGTGTGGGGAATATAGAGGAAATGATGTTGAACTAATATCGTCTTGGATTCTGGTCCTTTCCAGGAGAACTTCCAATGAACTTCCTCTTTTAAAGAAAGCAAATGAATTGAGATTAAAGGTTGCTCTAAAATCAGTTAGGACTAAATAATTTCATTATTTTTTTAAATGTTTACAACCATTGGAGTCTATAATATTTACAGAATATTTTAAAACATAGCAGAAGGAAAAGTTACACAATTTATCCATATACTTCTCAAGCTGTTGTAAACTATATCATTGATATTATCAGCAGCTTAATTAAGAAATTTCTCAGTACAGATGCTAATAAGACTGACATATTTTCCATTTAACATGACACCCTTTAGGGGCAGACATTTGGCACAGCACTTGGAGTGCCTGCAACCCATATCAGAGCTCCCAGGTTTGTGTCCCAGATCCACTTCCAATTCTAGCTTCTAGCCAGTGTGCACCCTAGGAGGCAGCAGATGATAGGCCAAGTATTTGCATTCCTGACACCCATACTGGAGACCTAGATGGAGTCCCTGGCTTTGGCCTAGCTCAGCTTCACCTATTGCAGTTTTTTAGGGAATGAATCAGTGGGTGGGAAATCTCTCTGTGTCTCTGTTCTCAGCCTTTCAAGATAAATAAGAAATAAAATGACACTATTCAAAGAATATCTAATTAGCTAAATAAAAAAATTAGAATTATAAGATCACCTATCATAACATTTAGAGAACTAGAGAAAGTTTCATGTCAAATATTTGGCAAAATACAAATTCAAGACCACTGCAGCCATCACAGAAGTTTACCCATAGTCCATGTCAAATCACAGCTCAATAAAGATTTCTGTTGGAGGGCCGGAGCTCTGGTGCAGTGGGTTAAAGCCCTGGCCTGAAGTGCCAGCATCCCATATGGGCACTGGTTATAATTCTGGCTGCTCCTCTTCTGATCCAGCTCTCTGCTATAGCCTGGGAAAGCAGTGGAGGATGGCCCAAGTGCTTGGGCCCCTGCACACATGTGGGAGACCTGGAAGAAGCTCTTGGCTCCAGACTTCAGATCAGCTCAGTTCCGGCTATTGCAGCCATTTGGGGAGTGAACCAGCAGATGGAAGCCCTCTCCCTCTATCTCTACCTCTCTCTGTAACTCTTTCACATAAATAAAAATAAATCTTTAAAAAAAAAGATTTCTGTTGGAATGTTAGTAGAGTAGAAACACATGTGAATACTCAGTAGGTTTCCAAATATTTCCAAAAATAAAAATGAAAATATAAATCCATAGGGAAACAAAGTGATAAATAAAGGAATCAATAAGTAAAATAAACTGTTAAAGACTGTGTATGCGGTTCAGGGGAGTAAGGTGACACCTGTGATGCCAGCATCCCATCTGAGCACTTGTCAGAGTCCCAGTTATTCCACTTCACATCCATCTTCCTGCTATTGTACCTCAGAAAGCAGCAGAAGATGGCCATAGTTCTTGGACCCCTGCCACCCATGTGGGAGACCCAGAGGAAGCTCCTGGCTACTGTCATGAGCCTGACCCAGACCTGGCCTTTGTGGCCATTTAGGGAGTTAACCAGCTGAAGGAAGATCTCTCTATCTCCCTCTGTCTCTGTATCTCTAACTTTCAAATAAATTAAAAAAAAAATCTAAAAACATTATATGTAGTGCTATTTCTTTGTCTTAAAGCTAATAGTTATAGAATTAAAATGCAAATAAGACTATACCACTTTTGTAGATGAACATTTTCCTTTCAAATTTAAGAGAATAAAGGATTTAACAACCACTAAATTAGAAAAGGGGGCCTAAATTTTTTATTTTTAAAATATAACCCAGAATGCCTGCTGTAAATCATACATTGCATTTCTGTAATGTTGTGAGATTTTTACATGTCTTACTTGAATGTAATTTGTGCTATATCCTTAGTGCATGGAATAGAGTGTGTGACTTATCAGGTGTTAGTCAATATTTGCTAAATGAATATTGACATTCTTGATAATCATATTACTGCTCTGATTTTACTAAGCAGAAACTGAGAAACAGAACATGTAGATAATTTACTGAAGATTATTAAGGTACTGAATTCCAAATTGTAATTTGGTTGTTTTTTCTTACTCCAAACATTTTTTTCCCTTTATATTTGGATGGTCTTTTGATGAATTTAACTAATAATAAGAATAAGTATATAATTTATTATACTCTGGTAACTATATTAAATGCATTGAATAAATTATTTCATTTATTTATATGTTTATTTGGTAACCCTATGAGGTACAGTGTCTTGGCTAGGAAATAAACTTTTTCACAATATCCATGAGACCTCAGGAGAGCTGTTACATTTCTTTTGCATTGTTTTCCTCAGAGTGATTCTATGAAGACTTACATTTGTCAAAATATATAGATTGCATGATATGGTGTCTGGTACACGGCAATACATTTTAGTTCAATTCATTGAAGTGCAGATAAGTTGATTTCCCTTGCTTAATGTTTTAGAATAGATCTGATAAAGAACCAATGATAATATCACACTTTTATCTGAATTCTAAGACAGATACAAAGTAATTTGTCTCTTTCATCAAATCTAAGTCTTAATCTGTTTATTTTATTTATTTGAAAGACAGAGTTACAGAAAGAGGTAGAGACAAAGAGAGAGGTCTTCATCTGCTGGTTCACTCCCCAGTTGGCCGCAACCGCCGGAGCTGAGCAGATCTGAAGTCAGGAGCCAGGAGCTTCTTCCAGGTCACCCATGTGAGTGCAGGGGCCCAAGGACTGTGCCATCTTCTACTGCTTTCCCAGGTCATAGCAGAGAGCTGGATCAGAAAAGGAGCAGCCGGGACTCAAACCAGAAGCCATATGGGATGCTGGCACTTCAGGTCAGGACTTTAACCCGCTGCCCCACAGCACCGGCCCCATAATCAGTTTTAAGATTTCATACCAATTTTAGAGATGTTTAAATGTAAACAAATAAAAACAGTTGCAGGGCTAGCGCTGTGGTGTAGGGGGTAAAGCTGCCGCCTGCAGTGCCGGCATCCCATATGGGCACTGGTTCTAGTCCTGGCTGCTCCACTTCCTATCCAGCCCTCTGCTACGGCCTGGGAAAGCAGTAGAAGATGGCCCAAATCCTTGGGCCCCTGTACCGGCATGGGAGACCTGGAAGAAGCTCCTGGCTCCTGGCTTCGGAATGGGGCAGCTCAGGCGGTTGTGGCCAATTGGGGAGTGAACCAGCAGATGGAAGATTTCTCTCTCTCTCTCTCTCTCTGCCTCTCCTGCTCTCTCTGTGTAACTCTTTCAAATAAATAATAAAAATAAATCTTTTTTAAAAAAAGAAAAACAGAGTAACTCTTAGTGAAAGTATAATTCATGTTAACTTAAAGAATACTAAAAATCTCAAATAATGTGTGATCTAAAATCAAGGAAACAGGTAGTTGATCTAATTTTTACTTTTATTACTGGCTCAATTGATTTTAAAGAGTGCAAAATATATCTGTGAGCAAAGAAACTTTGTAAACTCAACCTTACAATTAGATACACCATTTTAATTCAGGCAACCATTGGCATTTCTTGGCTACCAACTGGCTGTTCGGTTAGAAACACAAGTTCCATGCATGGTAAAGACTAGCTAACAGGGCATGTGAGAGAAAGCCTATCTTTCTAGAGAAAGGACAAAGAAAGGCTGGGTATGGGTACTCAGTTGCTTCTTCCACATGGTCACTGAGAATGAGTTACTCCCTTAGAGAGACCATGAGTATTGTGCTAGCTAGCACTATTTCTTTCAAAAAAGGAAGCTCAGGATCAGGTTGAAGCTTCCGTTACTGAATGACAGAGCTAGGATTCATGGGCAGGTTTGTGTGAGCCATGCCCATGCCCATGCCCATGCCCATGCCTATGCGTATGCGTATGCCTATGCCTATGCCTATGCCGTTCTAAGCACATTTAGAATACAGGAAGAATGGTCCAAGGGGCCTTCTGAAACTTCTTGGAAGAGACTGACGGCGGACCGACGGACTGATGGACAGACGGACAGGCGGATAGCGGGGCAGCCGGGTAATCTCAAGTTCCGCCATGAGCTGAGGCACGGAGCTTTGGGGCTTATGAGTGACAGAAATTTTCAGTGAAGAAGGGAAGAAAAACCAACCAAGACTCCGAGGGACAAGAGGAGCGAAGACAGAGACACAGCTGCAGCAAGCCGAGTGGCCCAGTCAGCCGCTGGCTGTGAGCCACCAACGTGCCGCATGCAAACCAGTCTAACAGAACCCGAGGGCAAGGGCGTCTCAGGCTGAGTCCATCTCGCAGTCTGGGGGCTGCAGGACCCGTGGCCCTGTCCACCCTCCTCGTAGCAGGGGCGGGAATATTTCCATAAAGCAGGCCAGGGCGGGAGCAAAGAGGAAGTGCCCTCAGTGCAGCCTGGGGTGAGCACCAGCCCTGCCCCACGGATCCCACGGCTGTCAGGAAGGCGGCACAGCGTGACAACCCCAGAGAATACAGCAGTGACCGCAGGCCCAAGTTGGGGTGGACGGTGTTGGGCCGAATAGCCTGAGAGAAGAGGCCAGGGCCCAACCCAGCGCCGGCCACGGAGACTGGTGTTGCAGTGCCCCTTCCACCTTACCTTTTCTGCATCAGCCACAGCCTTGACCTGGACCCAGCTCCTTGGCGTTGGGGAGAAGCCATAGCACTTGTCAAAACAGCACAGTGATTGTCTTCCTGCCTTTAGTGCTCAGGTGGGGCTGGGGGCTACGCAAAGCGAGGGGTCTGAGCAACCGCGGGTTTGGAGAGTTCCTGTCCTCCCCTCCCCCACCGCCCGAAGCGCGATAGCAGGCAGTGAGAAGCAGTGCAGTGCCCTGTGCCTCTATTCTGCTCCTGCCAGCATCGTAGGCCGAGTCACGGCAACATGTGGGACAAAGCACAGACCCCCTGCATCCTGCAACTGTGGGAGTTTTTGGGCATTAGATCCAGAGCTGTGCTCACATACATCCTATGTCAGTCAGGGAGATTTCATCTAAGCCGCTGTGGGCTAACACCAGAAGCAGCCCATTCAAAAATAAATCTGCTCCCACCCTGAGAGATCTGGGTAATGTCCTTGCAACACCAGGACTATCACAATTATTCTAAATTTCTTGGTGCCAGTGAATTTACCCAGTGGACGTAGGGAAGAACCTACTTGCATTCACCTCTCTAGACTCATATTTCCCATAGTAAAAATCTCTTGTATACTTTGTAGTCACCCTGTAGGAAAGGAACAGAGTTCACTACACATCCTCTAGTTCTAGACTAGAGCTGTGGGTATTATAAGCCATAGCATCAGTCGGACTCTCCTAGGAGGACCTGAGGAAGGGTCCTTCTGTAACACACAGCCCCAGAGCCACAGCAATTGGTGCCACAAGCCCAGGTATCACTCAAGCTTGCCAGTAGAACAAAGAGGCATCCACTCTTTTCTCCCTCAGCTCCAAGAACAAGGCCCTGGCTATTATATTCACTAGGGTGACTGACATGGAGCTCTCTGTGGGCCAAATATACATACCCAAGGAAACTCTCACTCATCTGAAAGCCATACTTCTATCCCTATGAACTGCAGTAGACTGGAATAATGTGTCACTTACAGACACAGCTGACATTTACTAAGGCAAAAGAAATCACTCCTGGGCTCACTTAGAACTAAAGACAAAGTGACAAGCCAAGTGATACCCTACATTCCAGCTAAATCATAAACATTTTTCCAATAAAACTTACTCCATAAAGAAGAAGGGACGAGGCTACCAGATAGGCAGACATCAATGCAGGGACCTGGCAGACATGAAACAGCAAGGTAGCATGATGCATCCAAGTGAACACAATAATCCTCCAGAATTAGATCTGGAACTGATGGAAATCTAGGAAATAACAGATATGGAATCCAATATAATGCAAGAGAGTACAGATAGACAGCTTATAGAAATGAGGAAATCAATGAGTAACATGAATTAAAATATTACCAAGGAAATAGTATTAAGAAGAACTAAATAGAAATTTTGGAGATAAAATCTTCAATCAGTGAAATAAAAAATATGACTGAGAACTTTAACAGCAGAAAAGGCCAAGTCGATAACCCTGAATGGATAAAGAAAATTTATTGTATATATACACAATGGAATATTATTTAGCTATAAAAAGAATGAAAGTTTACTATTTGCAGCAGATTGACACAACTAGAGGACATAATTTTGAATCAAATAAGCTAGACCCAGAAGGACAGATACTGCATGTTCTACCTTACATGTGGGAGCTAAAATTAAAAAAAAAAAGAAAGATAAAAGAAATGTCTGTGTATCAGTATTGCTGCGAATATAGTTTTTAAAAATTTTGTTTTATACCTTTGTGAAAACAGTGGTTAAGAATATTATGCTATTATAGTTTTAATGACCTGTGATTACTTTAAAATTTACTGTATATGAGTAAATTAGTCATTTTCCATTCAATAATTATTTATAGCCATTGCTTATATTCCCACTAAACCAGGTAGAGTAGAGCTTTTTGGCTTTTTACATGTTAAACTCTTTTTAAAAAGATTTATTTAATTATTTATTCATTTTTTAAGATTTATTTATTTATTTGAAAGTCAAAGTTACACAGAGAAAGGAGAGGCAGAGAGAGTGAGAGGTCTTCCATCCACTGGTTCATTCCCCAATTGGCTGCAACGGCTGGAGCTGCGCCAATCCAAAGCCAGGAGCCAGGAGCCTCCTCCAGATCTCCCATGCCAGTGCAGGGGCTCAAGAACTTGGGCCATCCTCTACTGCTCTCCCAGGTCATAGCAGAGAGCTGGATAGGAAGAGCAGCAGCTGGGACTTGAACCAGCGCCCTCATGGGATGCTGGCACTGCAGGCAGCAGCCTTACTCGCTACGCCACAGTGTCGGCCCCACTTGTTAACTTTCTTATTCAGTGAAATAATAAACCTTTTACTGTAGTGTAAATTTAAAATAATGTTTCCTCAAAACAAAAAAGAAGGAAGGGGGGTAGGAAGGAGAGGGCAGAGGTAGGGAGGGAGGAGGAAGGAAATATTATTTTCTTTTTTTTTTTTTTTGACAGGCAGAGTAGACAGTGAGAGAGAGAGACAGAGAGAAAGGTCTTCCTTTGCCAGTGGTTCACCCCCCAGTGGCCACCGCAGCTGGTGCACTGCGGCTGGCGCACTGCGCTGATCCGATGGCAGGAGCCAGGTGCTTTTCCTGGTCTCCCATGGGGTGCAGGGGCCAAGCACTTGGGCCATCCTCCACTGCACTCCCTGGCCACAGCAGAGAGCTGGCCTGGAAGAGGGGCAACCGGGACAGAATCCGGGTCCCCGACCGGGACTAGAACCCGGTGTGCCGGCGCCGCAAGGCGGAGGATTAGCCTAGTGAGCCGTGGTGCCGGCCAGGAAATATTATTTTCTTAAAATTGTATCTATAAAACACATTAAATCTCTTAAAAACTAAAAATTAAAATAATAAAACATCAAAAGTGGAATTAGATAATGTACAATTTCCTTGAACATTTTCAGGACCCATCCTCATATATGTACAGGAATACAATATTAAAAATTAAACCACAGAATATGCTGAGACTCATGGAACCTCCTAATGGTTCAAAAAGTCATATAAGCTTAAATAGAATAACAACTACAATTGGATGGATCAACTCTGAGAAAGAAATATTGAGATATACACAAAGACCTGTGAAGAATTACATTTCTACTTTACTAAGGAATTGTTTAAATGAACTTAAGCTTACATATATAGATTATACCTGGAGTTAATAAATATTTTGATAATTATTTCTCAGTAGAGAAACAGTGAATATAAAACTGAGTGAAAGATACTTGTTGATGATAGTGTGCATCACTCTTGTGTTAGCATCTCTTTACCAAAGATTAGCATAACTAAGAAAAGCATGAGGCAAAATTTCTTCCAACTTGTCCCATGTCAATTTGAGTTATGATGTATCATTAGTGATATTTATTAGTAGCAGAAATGCTAACCAGGAGATATGAGGGTGTCATTCCTGCTTTGTATCAGTAGTAGTCAATGGACATGATAAACCTCAGAATAGAAGTACATGAATAGAGATGAGTAAGAGTAATGGGAGAAAGAAAACAAAAGAAGAAACAACTATCACTTTTGATTCTCATTGAGAAGTAGTTATCAGATCAATCCTTTTTTTTTTTTTTTTGAAGATTTATTTATTTTATTTGAAGGCAGTTTGAGAGAGGCAGAGATAGAGAGAGACAAAGAGAGAGATCTTCCATCCGCTGGTTCACTCCCCAGATGGCCACAACAGCTGGAGCTGATCCAATCTGAAGTAAGGAGCTAGGAGCTTCTTCTGGGTCTCCCATGCAGGGGCCCAAGGACCTGGACCATCTTCCACTGTTTTCCCAGGTCATAGAAGAGAGCTGGATTGGAAGTGGAACAGCCAGGACCTAAACTGGCACCCATATGGGATGCTGGCACTGCAGGTGGTGGCTTTACCCAGTATGCCACAGTGCCAGCCCTTATCAGATCAATCTTGTCAAAACTGACCATAGACCCAGGTTTATGGGGCATTTAGAGGGCCAATGTTGTGACTCAGCAGGTTAAGCCACTGCCTGTAATGCTGACATCACATGTGAGCTCCAGTTCCAGTCCTGGCTGCTCCATTTCAGATCCAGCTCCCTACTAATGTACCAGAGAAAGTAGCAGTGTATATCCCAAGTGGGAGATCCAGATAGAGTTCTAGGCTCCTGGCTTTAGCCTGGCCCTGCCCTGACCTTTGCAGCCATTTTGGGGGTGAGCCAGTGAATCAGCTGATTGAATATTCATTCCCTCCCTCTCTCTCTCTCTTTATCTGTAACTCTGCCTTTTAAGAAAATACATACATAATCTTTAATTGGGGATTTTTTTTTGAAAGAATCAGGATTGGAAGGACCAGCATTCCCATGAGAAGGAAAATTAATTATGGCCAGGCATCTTTGTCCCTACTTTACCTCCTCAGGACATTTTTTGATTCATAATATGGAGCACTGATTCCTTCCAGAAATTAGTGGCCCATAGTTTGCAGTGGTCTCAGTGATCCAGAGTAGGGAAAAAAAAATCTGAAGTTTAGGACTACCAAGGTATCTAGGATTTGTTAAACAAAAATCTGAGAAGAAACCCACACACATACATAACACAACACACACATTTAAGTTTGCCTGAATTTTATATAAGAAGTTAGCTGCCTCCCCAAATGAATATAAAGAGTGCAAAACTCATAACTGTAAGTGCAAGGAGGTTAATTCCATATTATAAATTTTCCCACTTGCTGCCATTTATTTGGGACTTCTGAGTGAACACAATAGGGTACTTTCTCAATCATCAGTAGATGAACACATGAAGAGAGTATGAACAATTTGAGTCTCCAGATGTGCACAGTTCTAGCTGAGGTTGAACCAGAGTACCCTCTGCCAACTCTAGTCAGTCTTAACATTGTGCACCAGTGTCCTTTTCACAGTCTGTTTAGTGGGACATTCCTCACATTTTTGCACTTTTGGGGGGTTGGTGATTTCACTATTTGAAATGGCCCACAAGTGTAGTGCTGCTAAACACAAGAACTCCTTCAGAATGAAATATGTTAGATGAGGTTGCCTGAGGCATGAGTCATACATAGTGCTGCTGGCCCTAAGTTCAATGTTAATGAATAAACAAATATACATAGTGTCCTGAACAGTAATACACATTAAACAAGCTTAAATGTTGGCTGGTGGAAGAAAATGTTGTGACCAGAGGCTCACAGGAAGCTAAAGCTCTGCTTCCTCAGGTGCAGGAATTCCATAGTCACTAGTAGTTTAGTGTTTATGACAATATTAAATAACACAATGAGCAAAAACTAACTGGATCGACATCCAACAGTGTAGTAAAGCTGGAATAGTAATTTACATGGAATGAGAATGACTGAAGTGAACAAGAAGGGGACTAGGTTGTAAGAAATCTTCAAACTATACATTTAGAATTTGTATACTTTATATATGCCATACATTAAAATATTTACAAAATAATCAAAATGAAAGACAAAAGATGCTGGTAATAAATAATTTTTTAAATTTTTTGATCACATAATTTTGAGAGTTGGAGATGATTTGATCTGTTTCTCTACTTTTGTTCATTGTTTATGAATAATGTGCATTTTCACCCATCTTTTAAGTATGTTCAGTCTGCTACACTATTCAGCTTATTCCTACATCCTTTTCTGTATCTGCTTCTTGCCACTAGCTTATCTCTTATATATGGTTTTTGAATCCTGCAAATAGACTTAGAGATTCAGCTCATAAGACGTTCAGTTTTATGCACTACCCAACAAGCAGCACCTCTCCACTTCAAGGTTCATAGAAAAAAACAACACAATTTGTATTCTCAAAACATTTTGAATTTTGGTGGAAATTTGCTGCTCAAGCTAACACTATCATCTCAAAGGACTGACTCATAAGCATCATTTGACTTCCATTAATGTTTTTGTGAGAAAATATATTACTTTGGTATTAGTATATTGGGAAAGTTAAGTGCTCTTAACAAATCAACCCTAATATGTATAATGTCTTGAGCACAAGAAGATTATATGTCATCCACATAAGATTCTAAGATTGTAACAGGCCTGCCTTGGAGAGGTGTTTTTGCAACCCTCCAGGATCCCATACTGAATGTAGTCTTGGCAACATCACATGTGGTTTCCAAGGTCATTTAGAATTGAAATTCATACAATACATTCTATAACATTCATAAAATGGAAGATTGGATGTGGGTAGTTACCTGGTACAGTCTGGAAATGGTGAACTTATTTTCAAATTCATTGGCAAGAACTCAGTCACATTGCCACATCTAAGGGAAACATATCTGGGTTTGGTTTCTAGTAAGACAGGAAAGCATGTATTTTTGTAAACAGGTATCTATCTTCGCCAGACCTAAGAGAATAATGCTGTTGGAGATTTCAGGTATGGTTAGCTGGCAACATTTTAAAATATCTCTTACCATGAACTTTTTGCAGATTGGCAAAATACATTGGGCTATTTCAGTCAACGGTACTAGCCAACATAGTTCATAAAGAAGAGATCAAATAAAAAACATTTTAGAGAGTTAACAGAACCAGTGATTTATTTTAGAAAAAAAAAACAATGTAATTAGAATTAAAAAAGAGCCATTTTCATGAAATCATCAGAGCACAAATTATAGCAACTCAGAGATGATTTGAGAATTGGTAAAAATTATAGACATGGGGTTCATTGTTTATAAATGTCTCTATCTGTAGAAATAGTTAATGACATATGCATTATTATGAGTGTGGCTGGTGCCACCATGCAGTTAGTTTAACTTCCACTTCTCAGCTGGATTCACTTTAAATTTGAAGTGCGTGGATGCACCATTTAATGACTGTATACTTTTTCTATTTGTTTCCATTTCAGCAGTTACCATTTTTGTCCTGGCTCTCATAACTTCACACATGGCTTATTTCAACAGACTTCTAGCTGTTCTTCCTCAATTCCATTTCATGCCAATCCATTCTTCATAGCTTTTACAGAATTAATCTTCCTGATGTAGTAGTTCATCAAATTTCCTTCTTTTTTTCAGAATGATTCTTGCTTTCTGACCAAATCAAACATAAGGCTATTCACTTTTCTCATTTTAAATCCTCTTTTCATCTGCCTAATGCATTCTGATAGATGCTCAACACAGTCATGTATTCTGGTGGCCCTCCATTTACTGTGTTCATTTCCATGTCTTTGCATTTTACCCTCTTGTTCCGTTTCACCAGGACTCTGTTCTTCAATCATATTTCACTCTTTCTTCACATCTTTTTTTAATCTTGTCTTTGGTCTTTCCTCTGTGGTACCTCCTAACAGATGTTTACTCAGAACTTACCCAGGTGGTTTCGTATTTGCAAATTGAACTTCACTGTCTGACATGGGTAAGGCAAATATGAATATATGTCTATGAGTCCCGTGAACAAATAACATGTGTTCTAATCTTGTGTGCCTACAGAGTTTATAACACAGTGCACTTTGTGCACAGAATATTTGGCCTATATTATGCAGTATTAAAACAACAACATTTTGCTTTTTTCATCCCAGCTTTTAGGAAACTTACTTAGCTTGTGAAGATACATATTACATGTTAAGAGAATATACATTATATGCACCTGAGAAAATATAAAGTCAGGAAAAATGTTCTGACAAAAATTCATATCACTGAAGTCCTGTAAACTAGATAGGAGTAAAACCAAAATTTTGGCTCTGGGGTTTTTAACAGTCAACAAGTAGATGTACTCCTGCACAGAAACAAACTGATTTCTCAGGAGTAGCATGACTAATTAATATTCCTTACAGTATATCTGCTTATAGTTAAAAGCACATAAATATTCTGAGACCAATATTTGTAGGCCATTTTTACTCTTTAACTTCTGAACCATGGAAAGTTTCCGACTGTAACAGAAGAATAGCAAAAGAATTGGAAAATTTATTGAGACAGAACTCTCTGATCTTCCAGGAAGTGACCAGCTGCTGGCAATCAGAGTGAAAAAATATTGTTTGTCAGTATTCAGTTGAATCTAAGGAAGAATGAACTGATGAATGATTACCTTTGTAATTTCCAATTTGAAAGAGACTTTTAGAAGGGAAACCTTGTTTATAATTTACCCTTTATCATTTTTTTCAACTTGTGTGGCCATCTGGTTTGATTATGAAACTGCCTCAGTATTCTTTTCTAGACAGGGCAGAATCTGGTTGTCTACACGTTATACATTATTCCTTATTACTTACCGAGAGAATTCTCATTGATTTCATAAGGCCAATATATCAGCTAAAATTTTGTGCTTCCCAGACTTCCTTGCATTTGGTGAAGATATATGGCACAGTTCTGTCCAGTGCAATGTAAGATGAGGTTTCTGGGAAAGTTTATACTTTACTGATCTATATGTACTGCTCCTTGTGCTTTCCATTGCCTTGTTTTCATGCCAAGGATGTAACCACAATATCTGGAGGAGAAGCAGTAATTTTTTAGCCTTGATTCCACAAGCACAAAGATGGAAGGATGAAAGAATTGGTCCCTATAGCAATTGTTGTGCCATTACATGGTTCCTGGACTATACACCTCTGTTCTTATTTGCTTCAAGATTTAAATTTGAGGTTGTGCAATACTTTAGCTATGACTTCAAAAATTTAATAGAAAACTGTGTGTTATCTTTTGAATCTTCTTTCTACAAACATTTGACTTCTTAATGCCTTGACCTAACTGTAGAGCTGTCAACTGACATTTAGGCTGGTTGCCCAGCATTCACTGACAAAGGTTTCATAATCAATTGATACTTAGAACTAGCTGTCATTGATAGTCAAGGGAGCTGCACATCACAGCTAAGACAAAGTAGGTCTTCATCAAACTCAGGTAGGGGATTGTAGTGTTTCTGATTAGAATTTTAGCCAGAAATTAAATATATTTGCAATAGCAGTTCCTATTATAGAAGAGGATTGGTGAAATCAGGGGACTATCAACTTCCATATCCATACATTTGTCTCCACAAGCTGGAGTCCAGAGCAGATCTTCCTGCTGGAGAAAGAGGTCATCTCTATGGAAGCTGTCTATGCAGTGAATATTGCGATGTGTAACTATGGGTTCTTACTTGATGAGTATAACCTAAGATTCACACCAAGGGAATCAGATTAAGAAAAATTCATTGTATGCATGCAGATAAATAGTACACTGGGGAGAGATCCTAAGGAAGTGCCTCCCTGATTCAGGAGGCATCATAGTCTCTATAGGCAAGTTGTACTTCTCATGAAGGAACCTAAGGTCTTGTCTGTAGACCAAGGCTTCATCAGTTCATGGCTGGCAATGAACTTCCATCATGACTCTTTAAAAATCATGTTCAGAGAATGGCTTCCAAATTCCATTCAAATGAGGATATTTTCGTATTATAATGAGACAAGCTTACTCTGGTTCCCTTTGAGGTGGCACCCGCATATGCTCTTGTGGATGGTGTAAGCTAGAACTGGTTCCTTCTAACTTTTTAGAATTATTTATTTACTTATTTGAAAGCCAGAACATCAGGGGTGGGGCAGAGAGAGAGAGAGAGGTCTTTTATCTGCTGGTTCATTCCCCAAATGGCTATAAACAATCAGGAGACTAGACTCCATCCTGATCTCCCACATGAGTGGAAGGGGCCCAAAGTACTTGGGTCATCTTCCACTGCTATCCCAAGCACATTAGCAGAAATAGAGCAGCCTGAGCCCAAAACAGCATCAAATATGGGATGTTAGCATCACAAGCAGCAGCTTAACCCATGGCACCACAGTTCCTGCCCATCCTTGACACTTTTGCCATCTCTCAGTTGTGATCTGACACCTGGATCCTTCTGAGTATTAATATTAAAAGATAGACTTCATGGAACATTTCTGAAAAGTGAGAATATGTACTTACAAATTGTTTCAATTTTGTCTTTTGTATCCCAGTGATCCTTTCACCCTATCAGTTACAGTATTCTGTATATAATTTGAAGACAGAAACCATCAAATGCCTGAAAAGTTAAATGTATGGTGTGAAAGAAAGGAAAATGTCAGACGTGATCTAAAACTTTTGGTTGAGGCACTGGGTAGATGGTACCATCTCGTGAGCCAAAGGGGATCAGGAAGAACAACTTTGGAAGGAACATCAAGAGTTCAGATTTTTAGATATCTGATTAAAAATGTTTCTCAGTCATTTGAATAAAGATCTCAAGAAGGTAGTTGAGCTTATGAATATAGCATTTTGGAGAGAATTTAGGCAGGAGATAGAAATACTAGAACAATCATCAAATAGATCATACTTAAGGTCATATAGCCACAGATATTGTAAATCAATCATGAAGCCTGAATTAGGATTTGTTTAGGTCTAAGCAAAGATGTGAAGATTTGGTCTAGAGTGGGCAGATACAAAAAAGAGAAGGCTGATTTAGGATAGAATATAAAAAATTTAGTAGAAAATGAAATTAAAAGGGGCCGGCACCATGGTACACTAGGTTAATCCTCCGCCTGCGGCGCCGGCATCCCATATGGGTGCTGATTCTAGTCCCAGTTGCTCCTCTTCCAATCTAGCTCTCTGCTGTGGCATGGGAAGGCAGTGGAGGATGGCCCAAGTCCTTGGGCCCCTGCACCTGCGTGGGGGACCAGGAAGAAGCACCTGGCTCCTGGCTTTGGATCGGCGTAGTTCCTGCCGTTGCGGGAGGAATGAACCAATGGAAGAAGGACTTTTCTATCTCTCTCTCACTGTCTGTTAACTCTACCTGTCAAATAAATAAATAAAATCTTAAAAAAAGAACAAAAACAAATATAAAAGAAAATATAATTAAAAGATAAAATAATTTGAATTTTGAAATCCAGGCATTTTTTGATATATTTCCATAAACTTTTTGAAACTCCTTCATTTAGTGATAAAACCTATGACCTTAGCTGGAAGGATGGTCAGGAAATGTTGTGTAGCTAAAATTTTCAATGAGAAATTGGTAGCTGTGAGAAAAATGGAAGTTTCACAATTTACCTGGAATTCAGGTTCAGCTAGATCGGAGAAATGTTTGGGGTTAAGTTGAAATAGGAACAATTGAGGATAGTGGGTTCAAAGAATTACAAGGATGAAAAGGAGGGGCAGACCCACAAGGAGAGACCTAGTCACTCTGATGGCTCTGCAAAGTAACAGATAAACAAAGGAGAAGAGATTATAGAATTTATTATATATGACATATTACATTATATATGATATAAATATATTAAATATTAAACTTATGTATAATATATAACATTTAGTAAACAGTAAACATTATGTATTTGGTTATGTGGAGGTCTTTGTGTATTTACTTAGGTTTTTTTGTGTTTCTACTTGATCAGATCTAGGTACTGTCTTGTGTATGTTCTTAGTTTTTTAAAGATGTGTTTATTTATTTGAAAAGCAGAATGATAGCGAGGGAGAGACAGAGAGCAAGAGAGTGATCATTCATCTACTTGTTACTTCTCAAATGACTGAAATTGCTCGGGCTTGTGTAGGCTGAAGTCAGGAGCCAAGAACTCCATCCAAATCTCCCTAGATGCCTGACAATCTCTGAGTGCCAGTGGTCCAAGCACGTGGGGATACCTTTTGCTGCTTTCCTATGCAAATTAGCAAGATCAGGAGCAGAGCAGTCAGGGCTCTAACCATCACTGCTATATGACATGTCAATGTCTCAAGTGGCAGCTTAAACCCAATGCTCCACAATGTCTACCCCATTCTTACTCTTGAATACGAGTTTATGATTTCTAGAACTTTGTTTTGCATAATTGAAATAAAAATAAATTTCTCTCATGAAGATTTGCATTTATTTCTAGAGGTCCTGAGGGCACAACTGACCCTCAAACATGACCAGTAAATATGAATGTAAATGGATTTCTGGAAGCAAACTTGAAAGTGTGAATTGATGTTATACTCCTATGACGGTTAGTGTGTCATAATACATTTTCAGAGGAGATTTTTCTTTTCTTCTAGCCATCTCCTAATTCAGGGCAAGGAAGTTGTCTTGATTTGTCCTTCCATGGGGAAAATTCACTCTCTCATTTCCCATTGTGTCAATGTCAGTCCCTGTGCTCCACTGTGTTAGTGTTTAAGGGAAGTCACTAGTCTTTTCTTTGGAATATCCATGTTACAAGATTTTGACATTTATCCTTAGGACATCACTGGGTTCAGTGCTGATTTACCTCCCTAGACCCCTCTTTCTTTCTTTCTATAATTTCCTTTCTTTCTATAATTTTACTAGCTCAATGACACTTGCAAATATATTTTTAAAAATATTCATTTTGTGTAGTTGCATTACGGATGACTACCTTTGAAAAGTACATAGACTTCATGTCAGGCCCTTTATTTTCTTTCTTTTTTTTATTTTTAACTTTTATTTAATGAATATAAATTCCAAAGTACAGCTTATGGATTATAATGGCTTCCCCCCCATAACGTCCCTCCCACCCACAACCCTCCCCTTTCCCACTCCCTCTCCCCTTCCATTCACATCAAGATTCATTTTCGATTCTCTTTATATACAGAAGATCAGTTTAGCATACATTAAGTAAAGATTTCCTCAGTTTGCTCCCACACAGAAACATAAAGTGAAAAATACTGTTTCAGTACTAGTTATAGCATTAAATCTCAATGTATAGCACACTAAGGACAGAGCTCCTACATGAGGAGTAAGTGCACAGTGACTCCTGTTGTTGACTTAACAAATTGACACTCTTGTTTATGGCATCAGTAATCACCCTAGGCTCTTATCATGAGTTGCCAAGGCTATGGAAGCCCCCTGAGTTCACCGACTCTGATCATATTTAGACAAGGCCATGGTCAAAGTGGAAGTTCTCTCCTCCCTTCAGAGAAAGGTACCTCCTTCTTTGATTACCTGTTCTTTCCACTGGGATCTCACTCGCAGAGATCTTTCATTTTTTTTTTTTATTTTTTTATTTTTTTTTGCCAGAGTGTCTTGGCTTTCCTTGCCTGAAATACTCTCATGGGCTTTTCAGCCGGATCCGCATGCCTTAAGGGCTGATTCTGAGGCCAGAGTGCTGTTAGGACATTTGCCATTCTATGAGTCTGCTGAGTATCTCGCTTCCCATGTTGGATCATTCTCTCCCTTTTTGATTCTATCAGTTAGTATTAGCAGACACTAGTCTTGTTTGTGTGATCCCTTTGACTCTTAGACCTATCAGTGTGATCAGTTGTGAACTGAAATTGATCACTTGGACTAGTGAGATGGCGTTGGTACATGCCACCTTGATGGGATTGAATTAGAATCCCCTGGTATGTTTCTAACTCTACCGTTTGAGGTAAGTCAGCTTGAGCATGTCCCGAATTGCACATCTCTTCCCTCTCTTATTCCCACTCATATTTATCAGCGTTCACTTTTCAGTTAAGTTTCAGCACTTAAGAAGAATTGTGTATTGATTACAGTATTCAACCAAAAGTATTAAGTAGAACAAACAAAAAAAATACTAAGAGGGATAACATATTAAGCTGCTCATCTACAGTCAGGGTGAGGGCTGATCAAGTCACCGTTTCTCATAGTGTTCATTTCACTTCAACAGGTTTCCTTTTTGGTGCTCAGTTAGTTGTCACCGATCAGGGAGAACATATGGTATTTGTCCCTTTGGGATTGGCTTATTTCACTCAGCATAATGTTTTCCAAATTCCTAACAGGGATCTCTTTTCAGTTAAAATTTAAACACCTAAGAATAATTGTGTGTTAATTACAGAGTTCAACCAATGGTACTAGAACAAAAAAAAATACTAAAATGGATAAAGTATTACATTGTACATCAACCGTCAGGACAAGAGGCCCTTTATTTTCTAAAGAATATTTTTTGACCCTTAGTTCTCCTAAGAGTTGGCATGAGTTGGTTCTTATATAAGAAAATAGCCTTTTTTCCCCCATCTCATTATCTATACCTTGACCTAATGTTTTTATATAAATGTTTATGCTTACATTTCCCAGACTCATTATCTCTACAAGGCTATACACTGGATATATAATTAAATCACTTATTAATACAATTAAAATAAACCTTTATAGCAAAGACTTTAGAAGTTCCAACTCATATAGTGGATACTATCTTAAATAACAGAGAAGGAGAAATTGTTAACTTCTAGATTATCTGTTATATGAGACATTCAAAGTAACTGTAACTTTGGTTGTACTGTATAGTTTTTCATGTTCCCAAATTTGAGAGGATAGTGTTGTACAACTCATGCAGATTCTCAGCAAAGTACTATGGTTTTAATAAGGGCAATTTCATCATTAAATATAAAATTGGCATGAAATTTCAGAGCAGTCTTTGTTAACTTATTTCTGCGATAAAAACAGACATGCACTCTGGGACTGTCCATCTGGCACCTTAAGTTATAAATTAAAATTTGATTGTTAATTATCTCAACACTTAGCACTAACAATCATTTCACTATAAAGAGAATGTAACTGTTTTCAAATTTAAAGTCCTCAACTTCTGAATAAATACTACTCCATAATACTAATTTATTTCATATATCTAGGTATGAGAAGAGGTTATCAAAATATTTATCTGCTATGTTTTATGTATCTTCATAAAAATTGGTACTTGTCTTAGTCTGTGAATGCCATGGACTGGGTAGATAATAAACAAAAATATATTTCCTGCATTCTAAAATCTAGGAAGTCCAATATCAAGGTGACAGCAGATTAGGTTTCTGGTAAGGGCCTCTAACCCAGTTGATAGCTGATGCCTTCTTTCTGTGTCATCACATGATGGAAAAGGATATGACAACTCTATGGGGTTCCTTCGATGAGGACACTAATCTCACTTATGAGGGTTCCACTCTCAAGACGTAATCACTTTCCACTGTCCCATTTCTTAATATCTAGATTGGTGATTAAGTTTCAACATATCTAGTTTGGGGAACACAAACATTCAAACCTTAGCAGTACTTAAATGCCCCCAGACACTGAAGAGAAAAACACAGAGAAAAAAATAAAGTAAAAATTTATAGCTGTTTTTTTCCAGGATCTTCCCAGATCGTCAGAATGGTTGGTGGTAAAGCTAATGGGTCACCAAAGACAGCATTTACCCAATTCATTATGACCGCTTTGATGTGGTCTTCCACTGGATCATGCCCTTTTTAGTACTTTATGCCCACTTTTATCTTTATGGGTGGACTTTGGTTTTGACGAAATTGAATTGTTCCTTTGGCTACCATTTCATTTTTACAGACAATATTCTTTTCTGTGCAAAAATATTTTTAAAATTAGTGGTTTTTTTTGCCATTGCATGCCTACATTGACTGTATTAAATATTGAACAGTTAAAATATAGAAATAGAATATAATGTATTGATCAACATCGTATTAAGCCAGGAGCATTTTTTTCTTTCATTAATCTCTGAGGGATTTTGCGTTTGGATTATTAAACAGCCTTTGATTTTGGCTCTGAGGACACAGAGCAAAGTCATCTTCTTTCAGAGGCAAACTAGTTAAATCCATTCCAGTGACTACCACCAGCTGGCAGATATTAGTTCTCATGTTAACTGGGAAAGCTGGAGCTATATTGTTTAATCATATGTTGACATCAATGAGCTGCTAGTATTAAAATCCTGGGATGTTACACGGTTTTTGCATGTGTGTGTATGTGTTTGTGTGTGTGTAGCTGAATAAAACCAGCTATTTAGCATACTGGGCCATCCACACAATTTATATTTCCATATCAAAGCATGTTTTTAAGGTTTAAGGGAAGACTTTTATTTCAACCATTCCAAGTCCTGGTTAGTTGATTGAGTTACAGCAGCACCAAACAGGGGCCTATTTAGATTGACCCCTGGGTACAGCAGAACCATGTAGAATGAATAAAGGTCTCAAGTGACAAGGAGTCCAAAAGTATTGCTGAAGGAAAGATAAAATGTGACAAAATTTGCAGTCACTTGGTTCTCCTGTCCTTAGTAACAGCCAGTTTTTTCAGACATGAAAATTGTTTCCAAGAAGTAACTTTATTGCTTTTCCTTACAATTAGGGAAAAGGAGGCAGTGGTGTTCAAACGATACTTGACAGCCTGGGTAACAAGCACCAGCCATCTGTGCTGGAGCAGCACTGTTTGTATTTTTAATGTTTACACATACCGCAAAGATAATTAAAAATAACTATAATTAAAAATGATTACAACAAATTACTTTTCCCTCAACAGAAATATGTGTCTGTAACTTGTAAGTTCCTTACTAAAGTAACCTTTATGGATTCTAACAAGAAAACACTGTAATTTTTGCCTTGGTTCAGAAAGTTGATAGGTTTGGGAGAGGGGAGCTTTCCCAACTTTGAAACCATTTGGTTTATTGTACTTCACAAATTTTGAGAGCAGAATTATTTCTAGATGCAGGGTTTTGTTCTTTGTTTTTTTCCCCCATGGGAGAAAAGATTGTGTGGTTTCTTTCTTCAAAAATGAATAAAATGAGGAGGTGGAAAAGGCTAACTTAGCTCTCTGTGTATTCCTCCATTAAAACAATGACTGTTCTTCAAAATGAAATAGGAAATGTGGAGAGATTCACTTCAGAAACAGTACCCTTCCCTGCCTCTTCAAGAATCTTGGAATGTTTTCTTCAGACTATTCCTAAAGAAGATGCTAATTTGTAACAGAAATTGAATAGGGAAGGCCAGGGAAGAGTGAAGTTGATGGCATCTTTGTGGCACAGTTTGAGATTAGGCAAGAGGTGCCTAATGTTAAGGGCATGGTCTTTGGAACTATATTTAGCTGGATTCTAATTCTGTACCCAGAATTTTTGTAGTGTGGGCCAATATCACTCATGCCTCATTTTCCACATAGAGATCATTAAACCCAATACAAATTACAGTGATGAGTATTAAGTGATACACATAAATGCTTGGAACAATGCAAACACATATCACAACTAATGATAATAGACATGATTTAATTTACCTATATTTAGACTCTAGTCTTTACAACCTAAGATCCTTGGCAATCATTGATTTAGCGGCATCCCTGTTATGGGTGTTAAAGAGACTCCATAGCTGTAGTTTAGTTCAAAGACATATCCACTCCTTTTGGATTTTGTTCTGAGAGTTTCACAGGAGGATCTTAATGAGGCTGGGAGACAAATTAGCACCTTCCTAGACAGTCATACATGAAGGCTTCAAAAATTCATGGAAAATGAATTCATATTTCCCAGGAACTTTTTAAAGTTTTTTTGTTTATTCAAAAGGCACAGTGAGTGAGAGAGGGAGGCACACAGTGTAGGAGAAAGAGAGAGAGAGTGCTTCAATCTGCTGATTCACTCTAAATATCCTCAGCAGCCCAGGCTGGATTTGGGCCAAAACCAGGAGCTGAAAATTCATTCAGAGCTTCCACATGGGTGGCAGGAATTCAATTACTTGAGCCATCACCATTACTCCTCAGGATATATACTGACAGGAAGCTGGAGTCAGGAGCTGGAGCCAGGAGTCAACCCAGGTACTTTGATACAGAATAAAGGTGTCTTACTTGCTAGGCTAAATGTCCACTCCCACCATGGCTGTTTCTAGAGAAACTACATTAGTACTAATGTAGAATTATTTTCTTCAGACTTCTGTCAGAGTAGTGCTTGAAGCCTCATTTTTTAAATCAAATATTTTTTGATTTTTTTTAATTTGAAATGCAGAGTAACACACACCGAGAGAGGGAGAGATAGAGAGAGAGAAATCATCCATCTGCTGGTTCATTCTCCAAATCGCTACAATGGCCAGGGCTTGGTCAGGTTGACATCAGAAACCAGGAGCTTCTTCCAGATCTCCCAAGTGGGTGCAGGGGCCTAAGGACTTGGGCCATCTTCAGCTGCTTTCCCAGGTGCACTAGCAGGGAGCTGGATCGGAAGTGAAGCACCTTGGACTTGAGCCAGTGCCCTATGGGATACTTAGTTAGATGTGGAAACAAACTATATATGCCACTTTAGTATAATTTATAAATGTAAATATATTATAAATATAGAATAAGTGTATTTTCATCAGTTGACAGTGTTAGTGCTTACCATCCTCCTCATTTTCTTGCATTTCCTGTGAACATAAATACTTCACATGCTTCATGCCAGGTAGCTAATTGAAAAAGAATTTTTATTTTTTAAGATTATTTATTTAAAAGGCAGAGTTATAGGGAGATAAGGAGAGACAGAGAGATTTACCATCCTCTGGTTACTTCCTAAAAGGCTGCAATGGCCAGGGTCCTGGGCCAGGCCAAAGCCAGGGATCTGGAACTCCATACAGACTTCCCACTTGGGTGACAGGGCTCAAAGTAATTAGGCCATCTTTCACTGCTTTCCCAAGTGCTTTTGCAGGGGGATTGCTCAGAAGTGGAGGAGTCAGGACCAGAACCGGTGCTCATATGGGATGTTGATGTCACAGGAGGTGGTTTAACCTGCTACAGCACCATAATGGTTCCTGGTTTTGCAGTTTGAGCTCTGTCCTCTTCTAGCAAGGGATTAAATCAGAGAGGGTCAGAGGGACGAGCCATTAATGACTCATTCGCAGGTCCCCAGGGATGAGGATACTTTTTCTTGTGTTGTAAATAGAAGGATATGAAGACAGAAGACACAGATTATCACAGAAATATGGAGGACAATTGTGGAAACTTATTTTGTTTTATGATAAAAGAAAAACATTGTATGGTATGTTGAACACCTTATGTCTACAACCTTTAATCATGGTAATTAAGTACTGTTCAGTAAAATACTAACAACTAAGTAAGATTAAATGATATATCTATTTTCAGAAGATTAATTTATTCAATCCTGAGATTACTTGGGCTGAGGGATTGTGAGGTTTAGTGTATTACAGAATCAAAAAGTATGCCATCGGATCTGGCTAAAAAGCCCATGAGAGTTTCTCAGGCATGGAAAGCCAAGACACTGTGGCAAGAAAAATGACCTAAATGAAAGATCTCTTTGAGTGAGATCCCAGTGGAAAGAATGGGCCATCAAAGGAGGTACCTTTTTCTGAAGGGAGGAGAGAACTTCCACTTTGACTATGGTCTTGTCTAAATAAGATAGGAGTTGGTGAACTCAAGAGGCTTCCATAGTCTTGGCAGCTCATGACAAGAGCGTCAGGTGATTACTGACGTCATAAACAAGAGTGTCAATTGTTAAATCAACAACGGGAGTCACTGTACACCTACTCCCCATGTAGGACCTCTGTCCTTATGTGTTGTACTATGCGAATTAATGGTAAAACCACTACTCAAACAGTACTCTATACTTTGTGTGTCTATGTGGGTGCAGTCTGTTGAAATCTTAAGTTAGTATATACTAAGTTGATCAGCTGTATATAAAGATAATTGAAAATGAATATTGATGTGAATGGGATGGGAGAGGGAGTGGGAGATGGGATGGTTACAGGTGGGAGGGAGGTTATGGGGGAAAAGCTATAATCCAAAAGTTGTACTTTGGAAATTTATATTTATTGAATAAAAGTTGAAAAAAAGTATGCAAAATTAACTGAGCAGTGTTGTCATGTTATGTTATAGAAACAGATCTATAGCAAATGTTTAGAACTTTGTAATGTTATCATGATAGTATTCAAAGTGGACAAGCACTATGTAAAAAGTAAATATTTAAATGTTTCCTGGAAATTCTCACACATAATACAAACTTTTCCATATTTATTTAAAGCTTCTCCTCCTAGAAAGTACTGCAGACCTCTGGTTGATCATTGTAATAGGACATTGACTCGGCATTGAAAGTCATATAAAACCAAAATCCAAATTAAAAAATAAAATCCCAATTTGTTTATGTTAAGAGTGTAAATGGAATGTGTTAACAAATTGTGTTTTAAAACCAATAACAAAGTCTACAATAATATGAGTTTCATGTGGGAAAATGGAAATATGAAAGAATGCAGAATCTGCTGAGTAATAGAGGAAAAAAGATGGAAAGAATCAAGTGACAGGGAAAGGAACTAAATTTAAGAAGGAAAGGAAGAAACTAAACTGTATTTTTAATGTTAAAAAGGTTCTTTCACACAAGAAATCACTATGAGAAATGGTGACTTGATCAGCCCTCACCCTGACTGTTGATGAGCAGCTTAATATGTTATCCCTCTTAGTATTTTTTTTGTTTGTTCTACTTAATACTTTTGGTTGAATACTGTAATCAATACACAATTCTTCTTAAGTGCTGAAACTTAACTGAAAAGTGAACGCTGATAAATATGAGTGGGAATAAGAGAGGGAAGAGATGTGCAATTCGGGACATGCTCAAGCTGACTTACCTCAAACGGTAGAGTTAGAAACATACCAGGGGATTCTAATTCAATCCCATCAAGGTGGCATGTACCAACGCCATCTCACTAGTCCAAGTGATCAATTTCTGTTCACAACTGATCGTAATGATAGGACTAAGAACCAAAGGGATCACATAAACACGACTAGTGTCTGCAAATACTAGCTGATAGAATCAAAAAGGGAGAGAATGATCCAACATGGGAAGTGAGATACACAGCAGACCCATAGAATGGCAAATGTCCTAACAGCACTCTGGCCTCAGAATCAGCCCTTAAGGCATGTGGATCCAGCTGAAATGCCCATGAGAGTATTTCAGGCATGGAAAGCCAAGACACTCTGGGGGAAAAAAAAACCTAAATGAAAGATCTCCGTGAGTGAGATCCCAGTGGAAAGAATGGGTCATCAAAGAAGGAGGTACCTTTCTCTGAAGGGAGGAGAGAACTTCCACTTTGACCATGGCCTTGTCTAAAAATGATCAGAGTCAGTGAACTCAGGGGGCTTCCATAGCCTTGGCAGCTCATGACAAGAGCCTAGGGTGATTACTGATGCCATAAACAAGAGGGTCAATTTGTTAAGTCAACAACAGGAGTCACTGTGCACTTACTCCTCATGTAGGATCTCTGTCCTTAGTGTGCTGTACATTGAGATTAATGCTATAACTAGTACTCAAACAGTATTTTTCACTTTATGTTTCTGTGTGGGAGCAAACTGAGGAAATCTTTACTTAATGTATGCTAAACTGATCTTCTGTAGATAAAGAGAATCGAAAATGAATCTTGATGTGAATGGAAGGGGAGAGGGAGTGGGAAAGGGGAGGGTTGTGGGTGGGAGGGACGTTATGGGGGGGAAGCCATTATAATCCATAAGCTGTACTTTGGAAATCTATATTCATTAAATAAAAAAATGCAAAAAAAAGAAATCTATAGATATCAATGAGAAAATTCTATGTTGTCTTTATTCTAATGGGCAAATATTAATGATTTCTGTTATTGTGGGATATTGTCACTTCATGTGAGTATGGGAAACCAAACTGTACAGAAACATAGTTGTTATTGCTGTGTAGTGGAAACTACAACTTAAAGGGCATGTGAGAGTACTTGATCAAGTTCATGAAAATGGAATTAAAAGATATTAGTATGATGGTGTATGTTTTTGCAACCATGCCTGTGTGAGGTATACAAAAAGTTCGTAGAGAATAACATTACATTGATTTCAAGAATTTTTTGAATTATGAACAAAAGAGATAATGTTTTCAAATTTTACTCACCAAAATAAATGTAATTCTATTTCCCAAGAACTTTTTGAAGTATACTCATAAATTTTCTCAATTTATGTCTGATGACTAAAAAATCTATAGTTTGCCAGAATAATAATATTAAATATATTTTAATAAATATATTAGAGTAAATGATAATATTTGGTTATATTTCCAAATATGATTTTGCTTTCAAAAATAGTTTAATCCAAGCTGTTTAAGACCTTACCACAGTATTGACAAGGTGATGAAAGATATGTATCTGGGCCACAGGAACATGTTTCTGTTAAGTATTTACTCCTACATAAAGCCTAACAATATTGTGCTAAGAAAGCATACAGATTTCCTTTTAATTGTTACATTATTTGCTGTGGAGATTGGAGATGAAAGTGACTTAGGAAAAGAGTGATGGAAGAAACTGTAATCCTGAAACTAGCAAATGACAGCATATATTTATACTCTTTGGGACACAAATTTAATTTTTATATTAATTATAAATGTTTATAGAATAATGAAATTTATTTTTAAACAAACCATGGTATAATTCACATAATCATAGAATATTATACTTCATAGTATTCCCCTGAGAATGCACACATTTATTGTTAATATGCTGCTATTTTTCAAGCCACACTTAAAATGACTCAATCAAGATTTTCTTGCAAATTATTATTTTACCAGTCATAGAAGAAATTCATCTTTTTATGCTATAATTAAATCACACATTTTAGCAGCCAAATGCCATATTATGCAGCTTTATCACTCTATCTTCATGTCCAATCCTGGCTATGAAAGATTTCTCCCTGTTTTAAAAAAATAAAAAACACAGTCAAGATTAAGATTTATCTCTAGTGAGAATATTTTTGATAAGTGAATAAATGCATAAAATATTAAGTAAGCTCTGAAGTATACATTTTCAGTTCAGAAGATAAGTTTAAGAGTTTCAAACTGATAAATTTTGGCATCAGTAGAATAAGTCTGAAGTCTTGTGACTTAGCCACCGAAGATGATACTAGACTCATTTGCAAGAATAAGTGCTTCTATGCTTGTTCAAAAAATATCACATAGCTTTATAGGCACCCTGAGTAAATAGAAAACAGTGCTACACACATAAAAATGAGTATAATGAGCATGTCCTTTTACCAAAAGGAAGCAATTAAAATCAGTAGCAAGTAATTATTTTAGTGAAAAGTACATTTGCTTTCTAGTTTTATTCCATACTTGAATTTGAGTTGGAAGATACCAGGGAGACTACTTAGTCCAATACCCTTACTACTTCATAAGAGAGAAAAATATGGCACAGAGATATTGCAAGACAGATGACTTGTTCAGGATGACATTGTTAGGCATAAGCCATGAACTAGACTATCACTTGACCTTTGATACCAATCCTTCCTGTTATACCCCAGTGAGTTTTTGGTAGGGTGTATTTCATTTGGGTTTCCCATAACCGAAGACAAGTTTTAAATGTTAAATTATAGCATATGCTAATGTGTCTTTTGTGGACTTTAAAAGAATAAGGAAACATTGTTAATTTTGTTCCACATGCCAAGAACACTGTACTTTTTAAAAGTCATATGTGGGTGATTCATAAATGTGGATCACTTAACAAAAAATCTAGTTTCATCAGTTTCACTGCTTCTTTTATTGCACTCAGGCTTAACAGTGAAGTCAGAGTGTTCATTTTTCAAATTGCATTCTTTTTTTGTGAAGTTTTATATATTATTCATTTGGGGAGGGAGAGAGAGAGAGAGAGAAAGAAATATCTTCCATTAGCTGGTATAATCCTGAAGCTGCCCAGGCCAATGTCAGGAACCTGGAACTCTATCCAGGTCTCCCACATGGGCAGCAGGGATTCAGGTACCATCCTTATCTTCCCAAGTGCAGCAACAGGATGTTGGACCAGAAGTGGAATAGTTGGTACCTTAAACTTGCACACAGATATTGAATGTGGATATCCGAAAGGTCAGCTTAACCCACTGCACCACAATACTTCTACCTTATTCAGTGTTTTTTACCCTGATATTAATACTTGCTAAGAGCTTTTGATTTGCTCAGTATTTTGCTGTTTTCTTGAAGATTTTTCCAAAATACTCAAGAAGAAATTTTATTTTTTTCTTTTATTTTCTGGTTGACCACTTTTTACAAAGATATACTTAAAACATTGAAAATAATGTACAATGTCTTAGCCCATTTGGGTGACTATAGTAAAATACCTTATAATGGATAATTTATAAACAATAGAAATTTACTTCTCATGGTTCTAGAGAGGGGGAAATCCAAGATCAAGGCACTAGTAGTTGGAGTGTGAGGAGAGGGCTTCACAGAGGGTACTTCCTCAAATGATGGAAGAGGAAACCAGATCCCTCAGTCTGCTGCCTTGACTTAATCACCTCTGTAATGATCTTACCTCTTAATATTAATTCATTGCAAATTAGTATATATATTAGGAACACAAACATGCAGATTCATAGCAAATAGGTATAGATTCTTAATACTATCTTTGTGCAAAACATTAAAAGATGACCCTCCATTTTGCACCAAAGCATGTTTGATAATTGTGTCCAATTTGTATTCTTTTGAGTTATAGTTAGTTAATGGATTCCATAGAGCACAATTTTCCCTTGGTATCCCACCCTCCAATTTAAATTTCCAAAGCTTTTACTCTTACAAGGGCATCATGGTAGCTATGTTGCATAATTGACAAGAGACAAGAGACAATATCACTTGGATATATGGATCTGGAGATCTTGGAATTTAGGGAAAGTGTAAACATAGACTTTGTAGTATATGTGTATGATAGAACATATTCGATCAAAAAAGGGAATGAAGCACTGATGCGCACCAAAATGTATATGAATCTCCAAAATACTATACGAAGTTGTGACTGAAAAAAGCATCAGGAAAACATGCTTGTGTTGTTCTACAAAGCAAAGTAAGTAGGTGCTTCAAGAAGAAAAGAGATGAATGACTAAACCAATTATGATATATACATACAATGGAATATTATTGAGTCATAATGAGGAATGAAATATGGGTGCATGCTACAAAGTGAATGAACCTCCAAAACCTAACAGGTCACACACTGATGACTCAATTTATATGAAATGTCCAGAATGGTTAAAACCATAGTGACAGAAATATTGATGTGGTTGTCAGGGCCTGGGCAAAGGAAGTGAAGGTGGATAGAAATCATTTAATGGGTAAGGGATTTTTGCTTTGAAGGCAATTTTGAAATTAGGTAGAGGTGGTAGTTGCATAAAATATATATGCACTAAATTCCACTAAGTTGTTCATTTAAAATTCATTATGAATTTCATGTAGTAAATTACTAAGAAAGGTAAATGACAAGAACAAAAGTTGCTGTGATTTGGAGGAAATTAAAGACTGAAAAGTTTCCATTTTTTTAAAGGACAAGAGGTGTGTCAGTGCTATAGTGAGAAGAGGCCATATGCAGCTAGTTGCAGAATGAGTAGGCTGTTGAGAGATGGAGATGTTAAGCATTGGCTCTGTGGAGAAAAATTGGTTGTCACAGGGAGGAGAAAAATAAATTTCTAGTTAATCGTCAATGTACTGTCCAGATATTTCTTTTTCCCTTTTAAGATTGGTGACGGCCATTTTTGACTGTTTACAGGAAGGACACAGTAGTCAGTTAGGGACAAGAGTTGTCGAGCTAGCTTTTTTGCTAAAGAAAGAGGGGCAATAACTGGCTGAATGGAAATTATTCAGTAAACTAGGTGGTGATGGCTAGTGAGATTTTCATCCAGATTCTTGTAATTTTTAAATAGGGAGAGGAGAGAGAAATCACCAGCTGAGTGTGAGGAAAGAGAGGCTAAGGTAGTGATGTGAAGGGCTGGAAGAATCTTCAGAGTCTCTGTGGTAATTAGGAATACAAATTGTCTTAAGAAATGACAGGTTGAGTCCTTTGGGCTTAGGGATCAAGGAAATATGGTGGCACTAATATCTATTGGTTTGCATGTCTTCTCCTGAGGCTCTCATCATCCTAGATACAGGTGCACAGAATGTGGCTACTTCTATTATCCCTTTATGATAAGTTCCATCTTTCTTTTGGAGGAAAATGGGAATTGTTGGAGGAAAATACCCATCTTGCTTTGAATACACTCTGATTTTCTTTTGGTAATGCAGGAATGACTGGCATTTGCGCTGGCTTTTCATTTTAGACTTTCATGTGTATTACCTCATTAATAGCCAGTATAAAATGTCTTTATTATTAATATCTATTTCATAGGGGAGGAAAAACAGACTTAGACCAACTGAAATGTTTTCAAAACTCCACTTGGGCTTTTGGATTCCCAGAACTGTGTTTTGGTTATGTGTAAGATATATTAAAAAGTTTATTGGATTAAATAGCTATATACTGGAACTTAGTAGAATATAAACTAGAGATACAAAGAAGGCATATGGCAGACTAGGTCATGCACGGATAAGAGAATGGAGGTTCCTGTGAAATCTGACAAATAACAAGGTTAGATGCAATACATAAAATATATATTATATCTTAAAAGAAATCAATTCTTGGTTCACAGCTCAAAATAGCATCTGTTTTTTCTGGTGTAACAGAGGATGCTCTGGTATTATATCAAGCAACAGTGAGCAAAAGTAACTGAATGCAATATATTTACCGACAATGGTGCCAAGGCTTTTTAAGACACACTATTGATTTACTTCTTTCAAAACCAAAATGACAGCAAAAGGGGGAGATCACATGATTCAGGGAAGATAGCTGAGGATTTAAAAGTGGCAAACACAAATCCATTAGTTTTAAAATGGGTCAAAAGATAAATTGGAAAAAACAGTAAACTAGTGAATCAGTGCATTCAACGTTTATTGTAGGGAAAATATGGGATAGTGTGTAAAGGAAAATGTAGGGGAAAGAAGTAAGAAAGGAGTTGGAATAAGACAAATTTTATGAATCTATAGCCATGTAACTATGTACAAATGTTTTGTTGCGACCTGCAAAAATAAATTATATTTTTGGTGCTTTATACTCAGCAAGCATATATTAACTTATTTATTAGTTATTTTTAGAATATTTTTAAAACTGTTTCAATAATTTACTTACCATCAGAGAGTCATCTAAACAAAACAAGATCTTGTTTGGTCATCTCTCCCTGAGTAGTCCAGTGTGGCTCAGATAATACATTCCCTTAAAGTCTTAAAGGAGGCGAAGCTATATTTGCCTTGGACTTGTTTTCTGGAGACTTTACTCTCAAGATTGAATTAATAGAATGATAAACCTGGAAAATCTGGCAACTTAGAATAACTATCGTCAGAAGAGGTCTGTTATGCCTAATTCATAGCATACTTTGTCAAATTTCTGTTCACTATATCATCAGGAAGATTGGATCAAGTATAAAGAGTGTACCTGAATGATGGAGTCAGTGCTGAAGATTAAGGGATGGCATATATTGAGGCCAGATCTACATCCCATTCAATTCAACCTCCATTCAGGTGCTAAACAGAAGCTACTTTGTATGTTGTTGTATTGTCATCATGATACCATTGCTTCTAAGTCATGGATAAACAGAAGCATGTTGCCAAAATGATGTATTTCTCATCTTAGACTGGTTAACTTTTCACTTTGTATACCGAACTATCTCTCTCTGTCTTTTATTTTTTTTTGACAAAAGTGAACAAAAATTCTGTAGTTGGTAGGTTCTATTCATTAAATTTATTCCCTTTGCTATATTTAAATGTTACTCACTTTCTTCTCAATGGTTCATTGACAGGATCTGTAATTAGAGTTTAATTAACTTTCAGCACTAAAATACAGTGTTTTTCAAAGTGTGCCAAGACCACCTGCTTGTTAAAATCTCCTATACTAGTCCCATCTTAGGTTTTCTAAATCAGAAACTCCAGAAATGTAGCACTAAAATTTGTATGCTTAACAAGATCCCTGGGTGACTTTTAAAAACGTTAAGTGTAATATCCATAAAGAAAAGTGCATCATTCACAAGTCTACAAAGTGCTGAATTTTTGCAATCTCCATAAACCCATGTAACACACACCTTGATCAAGAAATAGAATATAACTAACACCTCTTGAGTAACCCTTCCTACTACAATCCCTACCAAAGATAATCACTTGACTGATTTCTAAAGGCATTGATATGCTCCACCTGCTTTTGTAATTTCCATAAAATGAATCAAACAGGACGTAGTATTTTGTGAATGACTTCTTTTGTTTAATAGTTTGTTTGTATGTTCTGATCCATTTTCTCACTTTAGTGGTAGACTATTCTTTCATATTGTTCAATAATATTAATTTGTGAGGATACCATGATTGTGTATTCATTCAATTTCTGATGAGACAGTGGCTAGTTTCTGGTTTGGGGTTCTTTTGGATAGTCCTGCTATAAATATTCTAGTATACAATTTTTGGATTACAGATGTTTTTCACTGTAGTTGGGAACATTAAGTCAACACTTGGACCAGACAATGTTGAAGAGATAATGGAGACCTTATTTATGGTTGCTGAAATACAGAGACAGTCATTTAAACTTGACTCCAGAGACACAATGAGTAGGTGGGAAAGTTAGTAAGAATGGAGTGGAAGGATAGTAGGCAATGTGTGTTTCCAGTTGCCCATATCTAATTACCTGCTATCATAACAGGGGGTAGCATTGGAACTTGAAAGTAGGCACCCACTGAATTCTGGCCTCTACTTCCCATAGAGATGGGGAAATACTCCTTGCAGTTTATTGGCTGTTGATTACATTTTCAAATAATGGCTCCCAGGTCTCATAGAATGATAGTTCTGTATTGTAAAACTAAGAAGAAGCAAAGCCTTACAGATCAAGAGGGCAGAGAAATAATTTACAATTGCAAGTTTTCTAAAGTAAATGTTCTAAGGAAAAGTTTATTTTCATTTATTTGAAAGACAGAGAGACATAGATTGATCTTCCATCTGCTGGTTCACTCCCAGATGTAACAGTTGAAGCTTGACAAGGTATGTGTAAGTCAGGAGGCTGAACTCAAACAAGGTATCTCACATGGGTGGCAGGGACCCAAGTATTTGGAACATTATCTGCTGCCTGCCACAGTACGTATAAGTAGGATGCTGGAACTGGAAGAAGAGCAGACTCAAACCAGGCATTCAGGTATAGAATGTGTGCGTCCCAAGCAAAGTCCTAGTGAAAAGCTCAACTCATAGTGCTGTCTTTACTAGATCTGTGTATAATGTCAAAACATTACATAGAAATAGTCACACATTCACATGCCATTCTTGGAATAGGAGATACAGTAATCTCTCTGTTGTTACAATTTTACTGCGTATACCCCTGCAGTGAATAGACTTCCATTAAGCTTTTAATTTCAGGGAGTAAGTTTATTTTGCTCTTGTGGTTCTAACTCCTCAACTCCTTCCTCCTCCTCCTTCTCTCCTGTTTTTTGCTGATTGCTTTCCTTATTTTGTGTTTTCATCTCTTCTTTCTTTATTTATCTTTGAATGTGCAGTGCTTTCTGAAGACTTACTGGTTGAGGGTGGGCATCTAATAAATATTTATCAAACAAACAAAGAACTGAGGGAAGAAATTTTTTCTCAGTATATTGATTTCAAGGGGGTTTGTTTCTTTTAAGGTTTGTAATTTTCTACTGAACTTGACAGAGGCCTGTGTAAGTAAAATATAAGATATATGGGAGAAATTTTTTATAATTTTTAATAATACTAAATGTTGTTACATTAATTTTCTACAATGTAACTCTACTCTTATATAGACAGTATATATTTCAATCTATAATTAAACATGAAATAGGCCTTGTTGTTCTGTTTCTTATGATTTATAAGGCTTATAGGTCAGGTGTGGCACAACAGGTTAAGCCACCATTTGGGATGTCCACATTCTGTTTTGGAATGCCTGGAATTAAGTCCCAAGATTCTGTCACCTTCCAATCCAGATTGTAACTAATGTGTGCCCTTGGAGGCAACAAGTGATGTCAAGTACTTGCGTACCTACAATTCATGTGGGAGACCTGGAGGTAGTTTGTGGCTTATGGCTTTGGCCTGACCCAGCCCTGGCTATTACAGGCATTTGTGGAGTGAACCAGCAGATGGAATACCCTTCATCTGTTGCTCTGCCTTTCACATAAATAACAATGAGTAAATAAGCATTAAATATTTGTATGTCTTATGATCTTTCTTTTCTTTTGTCTTAATATGTGGCAAGTTTTTTTTTTTTTTTTTAACTTTTCTAGGTCACTGGACAGCTTTTGTTGTTGTTCTGGTTGTCTAACTTTGTTCTAATGGCTAGGGCAACACTTCAGGAATCCAATCCAGAGTCACGTGACATTGCTTAAGCTTTGCAGCTTCAGGAGATGAGAGGTTAGAATTAGACATCAAGAATAACTGAAATGCTCATGAACCACAACTGTATCACTTTGAGGAGTTTGTTGCTGGCATCTGAGGATTCTCTCTATCTTTTTTATGCTTGGCAACATACTTAGCAAATTCCTGATTTTTTTTTTTTTGATATTTCTCTGTGTAATGGTATAGGTATTTCATTATCAGCTTGGTCTTCCATAGTTCAAAATTCCATAGAATTTTGTCAATGAAATTATCAATTTCATTTTAAATACAAGCACTATGGATGACAATTAACTTTAGCATTATCACTGTAAGAGCAAAGGAGTTAAAAAGTAATAGGCAGGCCGGTGCCATGGCTCAATAGGCTAATCCTCCGCCTGTGGCGCAGGCACAACGGGTTCTAGTCCCGGTCGGGGCGCCGGATTCTGTCCCGGTTGCCCCTCTTCCAGGCCAGCTCTCTGCTGTGGCCCGGGAAGGCAGTGGAGGATGGCCCAAGTGCTTGGGCCCTGCACCTCATGGGAGACCAGGAGAAGCACCTGGCTCCTGCCTTCAGACCAGCGTGGTGCGCCAGCCGCAGTGCGCTGGCCTTGGCGGCCATTGGAGGGTGAACCAACGGCAAAGGAAGACCCTTCTCTCTGTCTCTCTCTTACTGTCCACTCTGCCTGTCAAAAAAATAAAAATAAAAATAAAAAATAAAAAGTAACAGGCAGAGGAATGAGTGAGTAGTACAATTAAAAAATACTTAGAGAAAATTAGTAAAGTTTCATGGTAGTTATTCAGTTATTGGGAAGAGATTTATTTATTTTTATTCTGGGAGGGACTAGATACTATTTAGAGTACTGAGAGTCAAGAGACAGTAAAAAGGGAATACCTCTAAGGAGAGCGACAGAATCCTTGGTGGAATGAATGAGTTGCTTGTGGAGGCAGTAGAGACTGTGAGTGCTTTTAAAGTTGTACAATAACTCTTAAGTCATATAATGGCTATGCCTTTTTTATATGTCTGTGGGAGAACCTACTCTCAGTTACACAAAAAATATCCTCCCTGTACTTACTCAATATGTAAGTCTTGATTTTATTAGAATGACAAAGTACCCTACTCTAGGGGATCAGTCCAATGATTATTAAATTAAATTATTTATGGTAATTATTCCTTTTCAAGGTAATGTTTTCCTAAGTTTTCTTTTTTTTAAATTTTTTTTTGACAGGCAGAGTGGACAGTGAGAGAGAGAGAGACAGAGAGAAAGGTCTTCCTTTGCCATTGGCTCACCCTCCAATGGCCGCCACGGCTGGTGTGCTGCGGCCGGTGCACCGTACTGATCTGATGGCAGGAGCCAGGTGCTTCTCCTGGTCTCCCATGGGGTGCAGGGCCCAAGCACTTGGGCCATCCTCCACTGCACTCCCTGGCCACAGCAGAGAGCTGGCCTGGAAGAGGGGCAACCAGGACAGAATCCGGCGCCCCGACTGGGACTAGAACCCGTTGTGCGGGCGCCGCAAGGTGGAGGATTAGCCTAGTGAGCCATGGCGCCGGCCCTAAGTTTTCTTATTACAGTTTTGGTAAAAGAAGATAATCATTGGGTCTCTAGGGAGCTTCTGTGTAAGTTTTTCTCTTACTAGTAAAAAATAAAAGGAAAAAGCAACTTGGCTAAAAATCATTTGCCACCATCCTTGAGTCTTGACTTTGAATGTGTTTGTTTTATGTGCGATTCCTACAACTCATTCTGAGACTATGAGGCAAGAACATAAAGGAAAAAAAATTAGCAAAAGGAAGTGGGACAGGCCAAGTTTCTAGTATAATGTTTGGTAATCCTGGTGCCACATTGAAAGTTTCTGTTAGCTGCTTTGTCATTTCAATTGAAATCATTAAAAGAGTGAAATCATTTCAAGAGTGTTTTTTTTTTTTTTTTTTAACAGGCAGAGTTAGACAGAGAGAAAGGTCTTCCTTCCTTGGTTCAGCCCCCCAAATGGCTGCTACAGCCAGTGTGCTGCGCCGATCCGAAGCCTGGAGCCAGGTGCTTCCTCCTGGTCTCCCATGTAAGTGCAGGGCCCAAGGACTTGGGCCATCCTCCACTGCCCTCCCAGGCCACAGCAGAGAGCTGGCCTGGAAGAGGAGCAACCAGGACAGAATCCGGTGCCCTGACTGGGACTAGAACCCCAGGGTGCTGGTGCCACAGGCAGAGGATTAGCCTAGTGTGCCACGGTGCTGGCTCTCAATAGTGGTTTGATATTGTTTGTGATATTATTAACTGTATTTGAAATTGTACTATATGCTAAGTAACATTTATTTTGTTGTAGTTTATTATTTTACTTATACACATTTATGGGGTACACTGTGAAAGGCAACACATGAATTCAATGTGTGAAAATCAAACCAGATTATTAGCATTTCTGTCTCTTTAAACTATGCAGCTTAATGGACTCTGAACTCTAAAATATCAAAATACTCCAGGTTTAATTATTGTATTTCCATTTTGATCAAATATTAGAGTAAATGTAGTAAGAAGTAATTCTCAGTGAGGACAGTACCACAATAGATTCAATAATTATTAAGTTCAATACGTCAATCAAAAATAGCCCATGTAATTTATTTTATGAAAGACATGCTCTAAAAATGTTTAACCTAAATCCTCAAGATGAATTGCTTCTTCCTGCTTAACTTACTTCTGTTGATGTTATTTTCACCCATTTAGTCAAACATTTCTTCCTTTCTTATGTTGCAGCTAAGTGACTAGTGTAGATACTTTTTTATCAGTATGACAAATGAAATTTATTTGAATATTAGCAGGAATAATCTATACAACTTCCAAGTCATATCTTCAAACAGGAAGTTTCATGCCTTTTACTATTTTTCATTTTCCCTTATCACATAATGGGACATGGGTGGTGTCCTAGTGAGTTAGCTTTGACCACACTGACTCAAAAATAAGAGTTATGGATGCTGGATAAGTACACTGAAGCATGGTTATCTGTTTGTTCTACTCCTGGCCCCCATTTCCTCCAATGCCCAGCCATCAGAAAAGCCTTCTAAACCCATATGCCATCTGGCGAAGGGATAGATGTGACTATGTAGAGAACTCCTGAAAAGCTAAGTATTTTCCCCAGGGATATTCTACTTACCTGGAAGTGGCTGGGCTATACTGAATCTGAAATGGTGGCTTGTGTTGGGTTTAAATTTAGTAGGGTGAGGATTTTCTACATATCTGAGGGTGACTGCAGACTGTAAACTATATTATCATATAACAGAATATTTAGTTCATGCTAAGACTGTTCCAAAACTGTGTTTAAACATAGGTCCAGAATGGAAGGAAGCAAACTCCATAGGGAATGCCAGTAAGAGAGACAGAGTATAAATAGGTAATGGAAATTCATTTTGGAAAATATTCATTATAAAATCATGAATAAAAGGTTTTGAAGGAAAACAATAAAGAGAAATCAATTAAATGTAGGAGAATGAGAAGCATCTTTTAAATCTAATTCTTTCAAATGCTTCTGACAATCCTGTTATTTGTTGGGACAATGATGGGTGAATCTTAGGTCCTTTCCTTTTTTATTAGGGCAATATTCAAAGGAAGAACATTGAAAGAGTCTCCACATTTGGAGATTACCTTAAAGCCACTTCAAATAAATAAGTTCTATTGTGATTCATTTTGACATTCAAGTTATCTTAATTGCTTCATACTTTTAATGGCAAATCATCATATTTTAACTCAATACATAAGTATAGTGTCAAATGTAAACTTCCTTAGAAGTGAGTCTCAGCACGTTGATTCTGTGAACAGTTGCTTATTTTGGGGGGACTATTGGCAGCCCTGTTAAAATGGAGCTCTTCTGAAGGATGATCTTGACGGAGTTTCAGGAAATGTTAAAACACAGCAGAGCAAGAACATTTCTCCCCTGCCTCTTGGGCTTGGAACTTTGAGGTTTTCCTGGGCACAGCAGAAGATACACTGTTTTCATGTCACATGCCAAATTCAAGCCAATGACAGTCATTAAAGCATTGCAGTCTCTTAGCTATTGTATAATGTGTATAAAGGATCTAGAGGTGATTATACTCAATTTTCCCCCTGCTTATTTTAAATAGGAGTTGGATAAAACAGGAAAGGGAGTCTAAGTGTTGCATAAATGTAACGATGAGGGAAATAACATGCACAGATTGTGACAATCCACTTGGAAAAAAATCCAAACTAATTTTGTTCTATTTCTTCTAAGCCATCTGAGAGCCTTTCTACATTTACCCATACAAGACTAAATTACACTGTGATTGAGTTTATGGAAAGATAGCAGCACATATGTAGATGAAAGCACAGACAGATATTTATGAAAACTGGATTTCCATAAAAAAAGGAAAAGTTGGTGGTTATTTTGAGGTATATTAGTTAATGTTTAAAAATGGAAACTTTAAGGAATATGTCATTTATTCAAACTGCCACTTTCCCTCAAAAAAAAGGGAAATACGCTTTCCATTTCTAGGCCCATGGTAAATGTTGGCTTCGGTGGGTACAGTCTTTTGTCTCCCCAGATGTATGAATCACCTCTGCAATATGTTCCTTTTGTTTGCATACTGGGATTCTGTGCCTGTCTGGGAGTGGGGGAAATGTGTGGAGGAAAACCTGTTACTTTGTTACCCTTGGACCAGATTGTTTCAAGTCTGTGTGTGCATATTTTATTTGAGTTTTTCCTTAAATCTTGGCTTTATTTCTTTCTTTCTTGCAAATTTCTGCCCATCTTAAAAGAATAAACCAAGTGTTGAACCAAAAATAAATTGCATGTTATTAATAAATCAAACTTTGTAAATCCCTGCTGTTTACTCTTAAAATTGTCTATGTAAGATAGAAAATATACTGGCCTTTTATGTTCTGCATGCAAGCAAATCTAATCTTCTCTTTATAAAAATGTAGCTCCCATAATACACTTCCATTTGCCAGTATGTGATTATAAGTCTCCATTTTTATGGGCATGCAATCTGTATCTATATTTACATATAGACAGCTTATGTTAATTATAATTTGCACATGTATGGTGTATATACATTCACTAAGAAGAATGTGTTCTAAGTGTTTCAGTGAGCATTATTTTTGTTAGAATCTTTTGGGATTGGCCCCAGTATCATCACTTAGGATATGGAAATTGAAAGTTGGAGAAGCTAAAGGGAATTGATCTTTGCAAACATCTATGTAACATCACTGTTCATCCACATAAAGACAACCTGATACAAAGAAGAAGGTAGACAAGACTCTGTATTTGAGACCAGGCCTGTATGAGTTAGTCACAGTCTTTAGATTGAACCAACATGCCAACACATTCCAAATATGAAATGTTCTGTTTGGCTTACATGAATTTTAAAGACATCCTTTAAAATATATTTTATAGGATCAGATATAATAGAAAAAAAAATGTCTCAGTACTTTTTGTTGTTACTATTTGTCTTGCCAGTTTGGAATCAAGCTTTTTGCCTTTTTAGATGTCAGGTCATCCTTGATACACTCTTTCAGTCACAAATTATATAATTTAAAAAATTTTATGTGTCAACTATAAAAAATTTGAAAAATATCAAAATGTACAAATAACCCTGCCATAAAAATATAACCAGTCTGGAGAGTGAACATATAATGGAGCTGTTAAGATGACTGTGTCCCCTAGGTTTAATAGCTACATCTTGCTCCTGATGCTAGCATCCTGCTAACTCAGATCCTGGGAGGAAGATCATGGTTCAAATAATGAAGTTCCTGTGACTATGTGGGAGAACTGGATTGTGTTCCTGGCTCTGGCTCCTCACTAGCTCCAGCTGTTAAGGGCGTTTGAGAAGTGAACTAGCAAATGAGAGCTCACTGTCTGTCCCTGCTACCTCTCAAATAATAAAATCAATCACACTGACATTTGAGCCATGTAAATACTTATACTTTTGAAATGGATGTCTGTATATGCATGCATTTTTATTTTGAAAATTGTGTTCAGGAATACAAAAAGTTTGATTCTTAGTTTGTGACAACTTTTAAATAATATTAATGTAAAATAGATTTGCTTTGCGACAGAGTATCCTTTTGTTTTAGATTAACATATATTGCACATATTTATGGATATAATGTGATGTTTTCATATATGTATGCACTATGTAAGAATCCAATCAAGGCAACCAGCATTTTCATCATACACATTTGTTGTGTCTTCGTGGCATGAACATTAAAAATCCTGTCTTCTAATCATTTTCAAATAAACAATGAAGGTAAAAATTAATGCATTTATCAATTGCACATTTTTTCTAAGTTCTCATAAAGAAGTGGGGAGTATAAAAGAAAAAGATGCTTTTGCTGAAAACAGTTATTTACATTTGAATGTATATAAATTTATATATGCATTTAATTTAAATATATAAAAACATACACTGTAAAAAGTAGTTCTCTCAATTTTATTACAAATTTTATCTTCAAAGGAAATGAATATTCAATTATTTCCCTATATATATTTACAGGGATATTCAATATGTCTCTGTATGTGTATATGTGATTTTAGAAAATGTGAACCAATTCCATACTCCTAATTTTGTAATTTTTACTTGAAGATCTTCTCATCAATTTATATAAAGTTGCATTCTTTTCATTTTCTTCTCTATCTGGGAATATTTCACTGCATAGCTGCAAATTAATTTAAATATACCAGTACCCTATTAAAATATTTCCTTTGATTTGATGGATGTGTTTGTTTTGAATTCGGAAGTGAAATTTTTAAAAGATTTTATTTATTTGAAAAGCAGAATAACAATAAGGGAGAAAGAGAGAGTGAGGGAAGGAGGGAGAAACAGAGAGATCTTCCATCTTTTAGTTCACTTCTGAAATGGCTACAGCAGCCAGGTCTGGGGCCAGTCTGCAGCCTGGACTGAGGAATTTCTTCTTGGTCTTCCATTTGAGCGGCAGGGTCCCAAGAACTTGAGCCATCATCTAGCAGGAAGCTGGATCAAAGGAAGAGCTTTGGGGACTTGAACAGGCACTCTGTTTAGGGGATGCTAGCTTCGCAAGTAGTAGTTTAACCTTCTGCATCACAGTGTTGCTCTCAGTATTCGTGTTTGAAGTTGCATTTCTGTTGTAATGCTATTTTTCCTCTTTAGTGATATTATACTCATATGCTCTTTGTTTATCTGATTTTGCCTAATTTATGCCATTTGTATTTTGTTTTAGTAAACTCATAAGTACAGATGATTATACATGTTTACCTTTTTTTGGGGGGTAAGATTTATTTATTTATTTGAAAGGCAGGGTTACAAAGACAGAGAGGGTGAGACAGAGATCTTCCATCCACTGTTTCACTTCCCAAATGGCTGCAACAGCCAGGTCTTGGCTGATGCTAAGCCAGGAGCCAGGAGCTTCCCCAGGTCTCCCAGGTGGGTGCAGAGGCCCAAGCACTTGGGCCACCCTTTGGTGCTTTTCTAGATGCGTTAGCAGGCAGCTTGATTGGAAGTGGAGCAGCTAGGACTTGAAATGGCACACATATGGGATGCTGGTGCTACAGGCAGCAGCTTAACCCACTATGCCATAGCACTGGCCCCACTATTTTAAAACAGAAGTGAAATAAATATATTTCACTTAATTTCTCACCTGTACAACTTGATTTTTGGTGATTATAGTTTTTTCGGTTTTCACTTTTGTAAAATGGATTATATTTAAATTTCAATTATTTTTAACCTATAAATGTTGAAATGGTTAAGTACAGCTATTTAACTTTTATTACCTCACATGTTTATCTTTTTTTGTGATGAAAAAACTTAAAATCTACTTTCTTTTTTATTAGATTGTTTTATTGATAAGCAAGTATTGTATATATTTAAGAGTACAATGTAATATTTCTATATATGCATATATTTTAATGATCAAATAGAAATTTTTAGATATATAATATACATTTATTAACTTTAGACCTCTTAAACTTATTCTCAATGTAATGTCTTTGGACACAACGCATGTGTTCTTTTTTAAATGGAAAAATTTAGCAGCGAAGTCATTGAGATACAGGCTTTTCTTTAATAGGAGACATTTTATTTCCGATCTACTTTTCTTGCTCATTATTGGTTTGTTCAAATTTTATTTCTTAATGATTTAGTTTTGCTAGGCTGTATGTATTTAGAAGAGTATTTGTTAATTTTGAGTTGTCCAATATTTTGTTATATAGTTATTCAGAGTAGTCTTTTTGATTTTCTCTATTTCTACAGTATCAGTTGTAATTTCTCCCTTTCATTTCTGGTTTTCTTATTGTGAATAATTATTATGTGAATATTTATCATGTGAATTTTTGTTAGTCTAGCTCATTTTTTTGTTTTTGATTATCTTTTTTTTCAATAAATCAACCTTTTTTTGGTTGATCTCTATTGCTTTCCTAGCTTTAGTTTCATTTATTTCTGCTCTGATTTCCTTCCTCATACTAAATTTTATCTTAATTTGTTCTTGTTTCTCTAGTTCCTTAAGGTTTGTTTGTTTGTTTATTTATTTATTTATTTATTTTGACAGGCTGAGTGGACAGTGAGAGAGAGACAGAGAGAAAGGTCTTCCTTTGCTGTTGGTTCACCCTCCAATGGCTGCCACGGCTGGCGTGCTGCGCCGGCGCACCACGCTGATCCGATGGCAGGAGCCAGGTACTTATCCTGGTCTCCCATGAGGGTGCAGGGCCCAAGTACTTGGGCCATCCTCCACTGCACCCCTGGGCCACAGCAGAGAGCTGGCCTGGAAGAGGGGCAACCAGGACAGAATCCGGTACCCCAACCGGGACTAGAACCTGGTGTGCTGGCACCGCTAGGTGGAGGATTAGCCTAGTGAGCCGTGGCACTGGCCATCCTTAAGGTTTAAAGCTCTGTTGTTTGGATATTTCTTCTTTTTGATGTAGGTATTTATGACTATAAAAATTCCTCGTAGAACTGCTTTTCCTACATCTGAAGTTTTGATAAACTGTGTTTCTATTTTTATTTGTCTTTATGGGCATGCATATTTTTCTTTTAAAATGTTCAGGAACATCCTAGTTAATTTCCATATTTTTGTGAAATTTCCAAAGTTGATTTATGGTTTTCAAATATTACTGTGGTCAGAAAAGATATTTCACTTCATTTCAGTCTTCTTAAATTAGTTAAAACTTGTTTTGTGGTCAAATATATGATCTTTTCTGCAGAATATTTTGCATGTGCTTTTAAGAATGTGTGTCTTGGTGCTGTTGAATGAAATACTCTGCATATGTTATTAAAGTCCATTTGATCTAATGTACAATTCCTTATTGATTTTCTGTCTGGATGATATATCCATTGTTAAAAATGAGGTATTGATATTCACTACTAAAACTGCATTACAATCTATCTCTCTTTTTAGACTTATTAATATGTGCTTTATATGTTGAGGTCTTCTAATGTTTGGTGCATATTTATTTTCCATTATTATATATTTTTGATGAACTTAACCATTTTTCATTATATACTGCCCTCTATTTCATTTTATAGGTTTTTTGTAAGTTTTTATTTAATAAAATAAATTTCATAGGTACAGCTTTTGGATTATAGCAGTTCTTCCCCCCATACCCACCCTCTCATCCCTCATCCCCAAACTGTCCCACCTCCTACTCCCTCTCCCATCTCATTCTTCATTCTTCATTAAGATTCATTTTTAATTATCTTTATATTCAGAAGATCAATTCTATACTAAATAAAGATTTCAACACAAATTATAAAGCATTGTTTGAAGACATTTTATAGGTTTTAATTTAAAGACTTTTATTCTAAGTATAACTATACCCACTTTTTCTGGTTATTCCTTGCATGGAATATTTTATTTCATCCTTTTACTTTCAAGCTATGTATGTACTTATAGGTGAAGTCAATCTCTTGCAGCTAGCATATAAGTGAGATGTTTCTTTAAAGATTTATTCAGTATCACATATCACTTGATTGAAGAATTTAACCATTTATTTTAAGTGAATTGTTGAGAGGTAAGGACTCACTAGACATTTTATTCATCGTTTTTGGCTTGTCTTGTAGACCTTCTGTTACTTTCTTCTACCTTGTTATCTTCCTTTTTGATTTGATATTTTCTCCTAAGATATGCTTTAATTCCTTAGTTTTACATTTTGGCTCTCTGCTATAGGGTTTTTCTTTATCATTATTATGAGGCTTACATAAAGCATTTTGTGTTTGTAATGATTCACTTTATGAATATGACTGATCGTATTAAAATGCTCCACACTCTCACTCCCCCGTCTTATGTTTTTAATGTCATGATTGCATACTTCTATTTTTATACCACCTAATGAGTTATGGTAATGGTATTGTTTTCAATAGTTTTGTCTTTGAACAAATAGTCATTGTAAAGATAAGCTTTTGTATACACCACCATTACCAAATTAAAGTATTTTGAACTTGACTTCCCTCATTTTATCAGTGAATTTTATGCTTTTACATATTATTAGTGTTAGGTATTAGAGTGCTGTCTCTCAGCTTGAAGAGTTCCCTTCAGCCTTTCTTGTAAGACAGGTGTGGTCACTGCAGGCTCTTTCAACCTTTGTTTGTGTGGGAAATCTTTATCTTTCCTGAATTTCTGAAGGACAGCTTTGCCAAGTGCAGCATTCTTGGCCGTTTTATTTTTTCTTCCTTCAGCTCTGGGCATATCATCTTTCTCATTGTTGGTGTATAAACTCTCTGCTGAGAAGTTTGCTGCTAGTTTTATTGGAACTACTTTATATATGATTTTCTTCTGCTCCTTTCTTTGTTTTTTGATTTGTTTAGGTCTTGGTATAGTCTTGATTGAACTGATGCTGATTGGAAATCTTTGATCTTCCTATAGTGTACCTGGATGTTTATATCCTTCTCCAGATTTGACATGTTTTCTTCTATTATTTCTTTAGATAAGACTTCAACTTCTTTACCTCTTCTTTTTCATAAAATTCTATTATTTGAATAATAATTCTTTTGATGTTATCTCATTAACCTGATCAGTTTTTTTCATTCCTTCTCAGTTTTTGATTTTTTTCTTCTCTATTTTCAAATAGCTTGCATTTGACTTCACAGTTTCTTTTGCTTGATCAGTTCTGTTGTTGACATTTATGTTGTATATTCTTTTAAGATTTATTTATTTATTTGAAAGTCAGAGTTACACAGAGAAAGGAAGAGAAAAAGAGGGAAAAGGGGCGAGGAGGGGAGGAAGGGGGAGGGGGAAAAGGAGAGGATCTTCTATTTGCTGGTTCACTCCCCAAATGGCTTCAACATCTAGGACTGGGCCAGGATGAAGCCAAAAGTTAGGAGCTTCTTCTTGGTCTCCCACGAGTGTACAGGGACCCAAGCTGTTGGGCCATATTATGCTACTTTTCTAGGCACTTTAGCTAGGAACTGGATCAGAAGTGGAGCAGCCAGAACACAAACTGATGCCCCTATGGGATGCCAGTGCTCCAGGCCTTGGCTTTAACCCACTGAGCCACAGCGTCGGCCCCATGTTGGGTTTTTAACTTCATTCATTATATTCTTCAGCCCCACAGTCTCTTTTTAGATAGAATTTATCATCTTAAAATTAACATTTTGATTGTTTTTTAATTTTATGAATTTATTAAATTATTTTTCTTTTTCTTTCTTTTTTTTTTTTTGACAGGCAGAGTGGACAGTGAGAGAGAGAGACAGAGAGAAAGGTCTTCCTTTTGCCATTGGTTCACCCTCCAATGGCCGCCGCGGCCAGCTTGCTGCGGCCAGCGCACCACGCTGATCCGATGGCAGGAGCCAGGTACTTATCCTGGTCTCCCATGGGGTGCAGGGCCCAAGCACTTGGGCCATCCTCCACTGCACTCCCTGGCCACAGCAGAGAGCTGGCCTGGAAGAGGGGCAACTGGGACAGAATCCGGCGCCCCAACCGGGACTAGAACCCGGTGTGCCGGAGCCGCAAGGTGGAGGATTAGCCTAGTGAGCTGCGGTGCCAGCCATTAAATTATTTTTCTGTGTTTTGTTGAATATCATTCAGTGTGGGGAAATTAGTTACACGAAGCAATTCAAAGATGTTGCCCAGAGGAAGTAAGGTGGGCAGAATCCAAAGTTGTTTACCACTAAAACTAATTGGCTATGCCACATCAGGGGAAGTGGCAACAACTGATATCAAGTGTATAGACATATGGCTAGTCCTATAGAAATTGCCCTGTAAAATGACCGTTTAAGTGATTGCTTGGTCCTTAGCCCTGCCCCAATGACTCTGCAGTTTTGTGCTATAAAAGGCTCTGTTACACGCTAGACTTGACTCCCCGCTGTGTCTGATTGTCTCCGGGATCAGGAGGCTGGGGAACGGGCGAGCGGTGCACTTACCTTTCCTCGGACCCAGTCCATCCTTGTACGGGTGGACTAAGACCTTGCAATTCAGGCTCTTTAAAAAATACTTATTCTGAATTCTTTGTCAGATATTTTGTATATCTCCATTTCTTTGGTGTCTACTGTTGGTGAAATTTTGCAGTGTTTGGGAAGTGTCATATCTTGCTTTTTCATGTTACCTCTGCCAGACTTTATGTGCTAATTTTGTATAGACATATTTGAGTAAGATTTGATGGCCATTTCTAAATTGGATTCAGTGGTTCTGGCACCAATAAAGGTGAGGTTGTGCAGTCTTTGTGCAGCTCACGTCATTGTGACCGAGGATTCCAGAGATCTTAGAAGATAACCCGTGTCCTGAGTGGCAGAAAGTGCTGCTGATATCTCTGGTGGTGCCATGATTTGTTTCTCAAAGTTCCATGTGTTGGCCGGATACTTCATCTCCAAGGTAACAATATTGGGGAATGGTAGAATTTAAGAGATGAGGCCTAGTAGGAAGTGATTTGATCATGAAGCTGTGATCCTCATACATGTATTGACTTACTTCTTCAAGACTGATTTGTGTTAATACTGAATGCAGTCTCATGGAAGAAAATTAGGTCTCACATGATTAGATAACTTACCACTAGGGTGGGTTGTTTTAAAACCAGTTAATTTCCTCTGTGTTTCTTTATGTTGCACACTTGCTCTTCAACACATCCTTGCTTCCTTTCTACTATTCTGTCATGAACCAACACAGTATGAGACCCTCACTAGAAGTCAAGCAGATGTGAATGCTATGAGTTTGGACCTCCAGAACTGTGAGTTAAATAAGTCTTTCTCTCTTTGTAAATTGCTCAGGCTGTTATTTTGTTATAGGAACACAAAACTGACTAAATGGGTGGCTATGGATACTAAGGTCTTCTCAATCTGTTTTTCTTCCAGTGAGAAAGTTGTGACTCAGAGATTTCTTTCTGGCATTGAATTTAGTTGGAGGTCTGCTGACACTGGAGGTATGATGAGTGACACCTGTGTAAGGATTACTGATGGCACTGGTACCTGGAACACAGATACCTTCACTGTCACAGTGGTAACAGTGTCTAGATGTGGATGCTTGTCAAGTAGCTAGGGAACTGAATATATAAGCACATCGGGGAAGGACCTGTCAGATCTATATTGTGTCTGATTTGATGTCTAGAATTCAGGCATGTTCCATGAAAGCTTGGCTTTGGGACCTGAAATGCAAATTGGCCTTCTATGACAAATGGCTCTGGTATCTGAGAAATGAGCAGACCCAGAGCTACCACAGAGCCTGACTGTAGATTATTTATAGAATTAAGAGATATATAGAGTTTGCAGAATTGGTGGCATATTTCCTAAATCAGTTCAATAGTGGCTGCGTCTACTTTTCTGAGGGTCCCCCGTGGGAATGCTTGTTGGTTAATTCATTGTCAAATGATGCTGATATCTCCATGGAGCACACCTGGGAGAATCAGTGTAGTTCTCTCATCGTATGTCTGATACTGATAGCCTCTCACTTTGTTCTTTGTTCCTAACCATTTTTTGGCATCTCAGGTATGGTGATCTCACCAGCAATCCTGTCATCTGTGTTGATGTTTGGTTTTTGATGTTTTCTTCATGTTGCTGTAGCTTCTTTAAAGGGCTTTGAGTTTATCAGAAATCTTTTGGTTTGTGGATAGCTATCTATATTTGAGTGTTTGTAGGAGGGATGAAAGCTGGTATCCCCTACTCTGCTTTCTTGGTGATCACATCCTTTCATGCTTTCCTTTGTAAATATAGCCATATTTTTAAATATAAGCAATGCTGCTGTTAAGTCTTTGTCTTCCGTCACTTCAACAACAATTACAGCAAGAACAGCAACTACAGAAACAACAAAAATTCCACTGGGATTTTAATTAGACTTGCTTTGAATCTACAGATCAATTGTAGAAGAATTAACAACTTAAGGATATTGAATTTTCTGATCCATAAGCACCATATGTCTCTGTATTTATTTAAACCTTGTTTAATTTCTCCAGTAATCTTGCATAGTTTTCAGTGAGCCAGTCCTACACATATTTTGTTAAATACATCCATAAATACATCATGTTTTTAAATTCACATTCACATGATATAATTTTAAATTTCTATTTATTTTTTGCAATTATGTAGAAATGTAACTGACTTTTAATATTGACTTATTTCCTGTGATCTTGTTAAACACAATTATTGATGCCAATATTTTTAAAAAATTTTCTGCTGTTGTTTATTAAGACAATCATGCATATTCAAATGTGAACCATTTTTTTAAATTTTAAACCTTATGCTTTTTTGAAGTTCTTTTTCTTGACATATTTGAGAACATTGATGTGATAAAAAAAGTCCCTGAAAGGCACACCCTATAAAACTCACTGAGACTGCTTTGTGGCCTAGCATATGGTTTATCCTAGAGAAGGTTTCATGAACTGATGAGAAGAATGTATATTCTGCAATTTGGGGTGAAAAATTCTGTAAATATCAGGTCCATTTTGTCATAGTGTTGATTAACTATGTTGTCTAGTTGATCTGTCCATTAATAAAACTGGGGTGTTGAAGTCCTCTGTTACTATAGTATTGGAGTCTCTATCTCTCTTCAGATGCATTAACATTTCTTTTACATAGCCAGGCACCCTGCAATTGGGTACATATCCATTTATTATAGTCACATCTTCCTATTGAATTGATCTGTTTATCATTGCATAATGCCTTTTTTTTTGTCTCTTTTAACAGTTTTTGTGTGTAAATCTATTTTGTTGGATATTAGGCTACTATAGCTGCTCATTTTTGCTTTCCATTATCTCGGAATATCTTTTTTCATCCTTTCACTTTCAGTCTGCTTCTGTCTTTTGGTGAGATGTGTTTCTTGTAGACAACAAATAGTTAGGTCCTATGATTTTTAATCCATTCAGTCAGTCTCTATCTTTTAACTGGAGAGTTGAGGTAATTTACATTCAAGGTTACCATTGATAAGTAATAACTTGGCCCTGTCATTTTCCTATAAATATTCCTATTGTTTAATTTGGATTTCATTCAAACTGGGAATTTTTCTTCCTTTGCATTCTTTCATAATGATGAATATATTTCTATGTGTAGCACTTCCATAAGCATCTTTTGTAAGACTGAATGAGTGATGACACATTCTTTCAATTTCTGTTTGTTATGGAAGGTCTTTATTTCACCATCATTCAGAAACAAGACCTTTGTAGGGAACAGTATTCTGTGTTGATAGTTTTTTTCTCTTAAGAGTTGGACTATGTCTCTCCATTCTCTTCTAGCCTGTAGAGTTTCTGATGAGAAGTCAGCTGTGAGTCTAAATGGAAATCCTCTGTTGGGCTATGTCTCTTCATTCTCTCTAAGCCTGTAGAGTTTCTGATGAGACGTCTTCTGTGAGTTTAAATGGAAAGCCTCTGAAAGTAATTTGGCATTTCTCTCATACACATTTTAGTATCTTTTCTTTATGCTTTACTATTGAAAGTTTGACTACAATGTAGAATGCTGAAGATCTTTTCTGGTCATGTCTATAAGGAGTTATACTTGACTGTCCCTTTCTTTCTCCAAATTGGGGAAGTTTTCTGTAATTATTTCACTATTAGGCCCTTTAGTCCATCCTCTGTTTCCGTGCCTTCAGGAATTCCCAAGACCCAAAACCCCAACACTGTTTTGTATTTTCCTAATATCTTCTTTTTCCCTCCCTCCCTCCCCCCTCTTTCTTTCTTTTCCTTCCTTCCGTCCGTCCGTCCATCTGTCTTTCTCACTCTTCCTCTCTCTCTCCCTCCCTGCCTGACTTCCTTCCTTCCTTCCTGCCTTCCTTCCTTCCTTCCTTCCTTCCTTTCCTCTTTCTTCTTTCTCTGAATGAAAAGTCTCCAAAGTTTTGTCTTCAACCTGGATCTTTCTTCTGTTTCACCTAGTCTATTGTTAAGGCTTTCCACCAGATTTTTTATTTGAGTTATTGAATTCTTCATTTCTAATATTTCATTTTGATTTATCTTTAAAATCTCAATTTCATGGGAAAAATTTTTCACATCATGTATGGATATCATGAATTTTATCTTTGAACTACGCCTATGTGGCTTTATGGAATTTCTGCACTTTCAGTGAATACTCAGTGGTGTGTGCTAGGTGGAGCTAGAGAGCTCTCTTCAGTGCTCAGGGTGAGGCAACTACCCAGGTTGACATCCAAGTTGGGTGTAGTAGATCTCCTATGTTTTTTTATTTTATTTTATTTTTATTTTTTATTTTTTGACAGGCAGAGTGGACAATGAGAGACAGAGAGAAAGGTCTTCCTTTGCCGTTGGTTCACCCTCCAATGGCCGCCGCGGCTGGTGGCCAGCGCACCGTGCTGATCCGATGGCAGGAGCCAGGTACTTATCCTGGTCTCCCATGGGGTGCAGGGCCCAAGGACTTGGGCCATCCTCCACTGCACTCCCTGGCCACAGCAGAGAGCTGGCCTGGAAGAGGGGCAACCAGGACAGAATCCGGCGCCCCGACTGGGACTAGAACCCGTTGTGCGGGCACCGCAAGGTGGAGGATTAGCCTAGTGAGCCATGGCGCCGGCAACCGGGACAGAATCTGGCGCCCTGACTGGGACTAGAACCCGGTGTGCCGGTTCCGCTAGGCAGAGGATTAGCCTAGTGAGCCAGATCTCCTATGTTAACAGAAGTGGGGGTATGGTCACCTCGGCTGGTGTTATCACTCTCTCACCTGCTCTCTTCCAAGGTGATTAATACCTGGGTGTTAGCCCTCAGTATGAACCGCATAAAGGATATGTGTAGTCCTCATTGTGAGCTTGGATCCTGCTGCAATAACCCACTCCAGGCAATCAGGGAGCTCTGAGCATCTGGAGCCACACACAGTGATTGCCTGAGACCCAGCTACACCCTGTACTGTCTCGTCTAGTACCAGAGTCCCCACCACAATTGCAGCATACAAGGCTTCCAGTCACAGAGTGCAGAGGATCTGCCCTGTCCCGCCATCCTGTCTGGTATACAGAGAGGCAGATGTTCTCAGAGCCAGCTGCCTGTGGTACACTGCCTAGGGACTTTTAGCCCCAGAGCCTGCTCCCCCTCCCTTCCCCTCCCCTCCCCTCCTCCCCTCTCCCCCTCTTCCTCCCTCTTCTTCTGTTTTTTTTTTTTTTTTTTTTTTTTTTTTTTTTGACAGGCAGAGTTAGACAGTGAGAGAGAGAGAGAGACAGAGAGAAAGGTCTTCCTTTTCTGTTGGTTCATCCCCCAATGGCCACTAAGGCCGGCGTGTTGTGGCTGGCGTGCTGAGCCGATCTGAAGCCAGGAGCCAGGTGCTTCCTCCTGGTCTCCCATGCGGAGCAGGGCCCAAGCACTTGGGCCATCCTCCACTGCCTTCCCAGGCCACAGCAGAGAGCTGGACTGGAAGAGGAGCAACCAGGACAGAATCCGGCGCCCCAACCGGGACTAGAACCCAGGGTGCCAGCGCCGCAGGTGGAGGATTAGCCAAGTGAGCCATGGCGCCAGACAATTCCCTTTTATAAGTAGATATGGTTTGATTTCATATAATGATAATATTGTTTGTGTCTGTGTTCTTAGAGATATTGCTTTGATTTTTTCTTTGTTTTGCCTATCCCCTCTCCTTTCTTTCTCTTTCTTTCTTTCTTTCTTCCTTCCTTTCTTTCATTTTTCATTTTTTCTTTGTCTTTGTCCACTTATGTTAAACAGTTAACACTGCCTTTATAAACTGAATTGAGTAGTATTTTCATTTTCTCTTTATTTTAGGAAATTTTGTGAAGTATTTGTTTTGTTTATTCCTCAAAGGTATATTAACATTAATCTGTTAAGCCAAGTGTCTTAGAGTTTCTGTGTATGTTTAAAAATACAGTCTATCAATTAAATTACTTAAATACAGAATTGTTATCTATTTGCTTTAAAAAGTGAATTTAGTAAATTGTAGACCAACAATTCTTTACCATTTCACCCAAATTGCTAAATTTATTGGTATAGGGTTTTAAATAATATTTTTTATTATCTGTTAATGTTATAAATCTGTAGTAGTTGTAGTAGTGGCCTCTATTTATAATTTATGTCTTTTTTTTTCTGGACCATAGAAGTTTATAACTTTTTTTGATGTTTTCATATAATTATCATTGAATTTTCTTTAATAGTTTTCTGACTTTTATTTCATTGACTTCTGTCTTGATACTTTCTTGGCTTCTACTCACTTAAAATTTAATGTGCTACTTTTTCTAGTTTTTTGAATTGGAATCTATGATTATGACTTTGATACTGCACTTATTAATTTACTAATTTTCCCTTAGTTATTGGTTAAGCTACATCTTTTAACTTTGAGAGTAGTGAGCTAAATTAATTAAAATG